>NC_069501.1:977332583-977392910 GCF_027579735.1 Bombina bombina | reverse complement strand
TTTAATTAATTTATTAATTGCCAAATAATTGTTTTAGCTTTTTTTTTTTCTTAATGCGTTTGACAAAAAAAAAAAAATCGTTTCATTTTGTTATTCCAAAGTTTAAAGCGTCAAATGAAAAATCATGCTCAGAATACAGCGCTCCATTGAAACCCTCTGAATTTGTTATTTTTTCCCCCAAACTATTTTACATGTTTTTTTTTATTATTATTTATTTACTTTTTTACAAAGAAACTTTCAAAATATTTTAAAAATACTAATGCACTTAGTTTTTTTTTTTTAGAAATGCACACACCAGGAACCTAAGTTGTTTTTTTTTTTGTTTTATATATATTTTGTTGTTGTTTTAGTGGGCAATTGCAAATACCTCATAGTTCCATATAGACTAATAAAATCATTATTGTTAAAGGGACATTAAACCCAAAATTTTTCTTTCATAATTCAGACAGAAAATACAATTTTAAACAACATTCCAATTTACTTCTATTATCTAATTTGCTTAATTCTTTAGATATCCTTTGTTAAAGAAATAGCAATGCACACGGGAGAGCCAATCACAGGAGGCATCTATGTGCAGCCACCAATCAGAAGCTACTGAGCCTATCTAGATATGCTTTTCAGGAAAGAATATCAAGAGAATTAAGCAAATTAGATAATAGAAATAAATTAGAAAGTTGTTTAAAATGGTATGCTCTATCTGAATCATAAATTTTTTTTTGGGGTTTAATGTCTCTTTAAGCTGAAATATCTCAAGCACTTAATTTCAAATTTCCTATTTCTATATTAGTTCTTAATGCAAATAAATATTGTACATTTCAGGGAAGTTTGTTAATTCTGAGCATAGTTATACACTTTTATAATGAGGTGATTTAATTAAATTAGCGCAGCAATAATAATTCTCCATGTACAGTGTATAAAGATGTAGTTTGTGTGACTTGCAAAACTTCTCAGAAAGGTCCTGACTAAAGCGCTTTATTGCATTTATTGGGGTTTGAGTATGTCGGATATTTCTCAACCTTGCAGAAGATTAAATCGCACTCCAGTATTGGCTATTTATTGTAATTGTTTTAATCCTTTACTGGTGTGTTTTTTTGTTTTGTTTTTCCTTTGCAGACCTCTGGGAATACTACCTTCCATACCTCTATTCCGGTATCTCTCTCTTTGGTGTTCTTCTGCTTTTGTGTAAGTTATTCCTGTATTCTGACCATTTATGAACGTTAAAATAGATAAACCCACTCCACTGAGAATGAACACCAGCTAGAAAACAAATCCGTTCCTTGTCTGACAGGTGAGTGCCACTCGGGGTGCAGTCTCTTTTAGCTCACTATGTCTTTCACAGAGTAGACATATCCTGCATCATATCAGTCTGATCCAATTAATAGATATTTTACTAATCAGGAATCAGATTCTTAAGGGCTGGAAATCTAAATCCTCTCCAAAATGTAAAAAATATATATTTATACTAACATTCAAAGATGCTTAATCTACCCTTTTAGGAATTCTGAAGGAAACTGAAATTTTGAATAATTCTTTGAAATGAGGGATGAGGACATGCTTTACTATGAACGTTGATTTTTTTTTTATTTCTCTGCAGAACTAAGGACTGTATACTTTCTTATATATCCTTAATTAAAAGTATAAAAAAAAGTCACCCTGAGTGGCACTGGCCTTTTAAAACAAGCAAGGACATTTTTTCAGATGATGATCATTCTCAGTTGGTGTTATTTTTTTTTTTTTTTTTTTTAATACAGTTTCTGAAAGTTGTTACTTGAGGCATTAGTATTACTGAAATCAATGTTACACTATTAGACTGCATTAGTTTTAGGACACAAATGTGCTTTACAGATTACTTGACAGTTTCATTCTACTGTATGTGTAATTATCATTGTCACACTAATTTAATGACACGTTCCTTCTTACATAAATTCTAGTGCTTTCAAATCTTTTAAAATGATTTTCTCCAGAATTTCAGCAAAAATCTGATTTACTGTTTTATTTTTCCCTCTAGTTTGCACTCCTTTTGGTCTATCACGTATGTTCTCTGTCACTGGGAAACTGCTGGTCAAACCGCGGGTATGAAATTCTTTAAATGTTTGGAAACTGCACCCCTAAAACTGTCTGGGTTTTATATTGCATCAATACTTACAAAACAAAATATATTGTTTATTTAGTCAGATCGTTTGCATAGTATTTCTGAGTAGGGGGGTTTGATGCAGTTGTATTATTCCAGACATGCATATTCTTTCCCACTAATTAATACTTAATATTCCGGTCTCTCTAGCTCCTAGAGAATTTGGATGAACACCTGAGCTGTACAGCATTTGAGGAGGCTGCTATATCACGTAAAATATCTAGTGAGTACAGCTCTCATGTCCTTGTACTTGTTATGTATCACGTTTCACACACTCCTACTCACTGCTCTTCTGCATTTTAGCCAAAGCATCCTGCTGGTTGAATGTCAACATGGAGGCCCTGCAGAAACGTCTCTTGGCCATACAGAGCCACCGAATGATGCTGGGTAAGTGGCAGGAGACCACCTGTGATGGTAGAAATAAGCCATCTTCATGCTCAGACAACGGCTGTGAATTTATAACATATAATATGTATTTTAAGTTTAAGGAAAAAATATTTTGATGCTTCACTGATTGAATATTGTGATTCTTGCATTCTGGAGGGAAACAAACGTTGCCTGCGCCATATTCCCAAAGTTAAGTAAAACGGTGGGTTTTAGTACTATAGTTTGGCCAAATCATATAAGCACATCTGTGTTAAAGGGACAGTATACACCAATTTTCATATAACTGCATGTAATAGACACTACTATAAAGCAGAATACGCACAGACACTGATCTAAAAATCCAGTATAAAACCTTTTAAAAACTTTATTAGAAGCTTAAAAGGTTAGACTTGGACACCCACTGAAATGGGCTGGAAAGCAAAAAGAGCAGACTCCCCCTAAATGAAAAGACCCTTTACACAAGCAGGAGCCAGCTGGAGTAGCTAAACTCTCTACTTCTAAAACTTTGTGAATTGGTTAGGAGTCTGAAAATCAGCACAATGTTATTTTAAAATGAGCATAACTATACATTTAAAAAAACCAAAAAAAAAAAAACCGTATGGGCTATATAAATGGATCTACAAAACATTTATGCAAAGAAAAATCTAGTGTACAAGGTCCCTTTAATGCAAATCCCATAGGTGAGTACAACATTTCAACGTGTGGTGCATTTAGAATCCTTTATACTGTGCACATACATTTGTTTTTTCTGGTTTTGTTTTTCTTGTTTTTTTCCTGCAACCTAAAGAGAAAGGTTGGTCAGATCATTTTAAATGGACAGTAAAAACACTCTATAAAATGTTGTTGTGCATAGTAAAACATGGGTTGCAGTATACGTTCATTATTTATTTTGCCCAATTTTCATTTAATTTAGCTCTGTAAATTGTGGCTTTTATATTTCTCATAACTAAAATGCACTCTGCAGACTGCTACATTTGTGTCCCTAATTTACTTTTTCAGATAACGACTATAAAACTAACTGTGACCGTGGTTGGCTTTGTTGTCTGTAGATTAACACCCAGATTGGCTCATCTAGTTAAAGGGACAGTATACACCAATATTCATATAACTTCATGTAATAGAAAGAAGAATATGCACAGATAATGATCTAAAAATCCAGTTTAAAACCATTTAAAAACTTACTTAGAAGCTCCAAGCTTAGCACTGTTGATGAGGTTAGCTAGAACACCCAATTAAAGGTACTGGGAGCAGCACAATGTTATTAACAAATAAGCAAAACTGTACATTGTTACAAAAACACTCACAGATGGCCTATATAAATAGATCATCTACAAAATAATCTAGTGTACAATGTCCCTTTAAGGCAAACAGAGAATGGAGTTTGGCTATTCAAAGAACATTGCAGCAAACAAGATTAATTTGTTTTAAAAATGTTTAGACTTGGCTGATTGAAGTATTCTACACACAGAACAACATATATGCATTGCATTTACAAGATGTTTACGGTCCTTTTAACCTCCTCCAATTACCCATGACATGATTTGTAATGCGTAGCCAGTGTTATTTAGCAGGCCCCCCATTTGTATGTAATTTAAAGGGATTAATTGGGTGAGGTTACATGAGCCCACTTTAGCTGTCATTAGAGATGCTTTAGGCAAAATATGGTTCTAAAAAACCTGTTTTCATATATTTTTTTTAGATATTGCGCAGGTAACTGTTGTGTGTAGGTTTGTTTGTTTGTTTTTATGTCTCTTGATTTGTATTTTGTAAATTGTCTGAATTTGGTCCTTGCAGCAGCCCATTTGTGCCCAGGCTTTATTTTTCTCATCCTTGTATTCTAGGAATGTACATTTTGATTAAATCTCATCTTAAATATGTGTAAGAAGTTTTCAAATATTTTGGTTTACGTGAACTTTATGGAACATATGTAACAGGAGTTGGCTTTTGATTAAAGAGAGCTTATGTGTGCGAATGAGCACTATTAAACATTTATTTTGTATGAAAAAGTTTATATGCGACTCTTTTAAAGTAAGAGGAAGTGTGTGTTTCTGCTTAGCCCATCCCTTGTTGGGGTAGGGTGGGATCAAAAACAAAATGCATCACATAAATCGCTTTTGGTAGCATTTAGTCTGTTTAAAGGGACACTGAATCATTCTTTCGTGATTCAGGTAGAGCATGCAATTTTAAGCAACTTTCTAATTTACTTCTATTATCAATTTTTCTTCGTTCTCTTGCTATCTTTATTTGAAAAAGAAGGCATCTAAGCTTTTTTTTTTGGTTTAGAACACTGGACAGCACTTTTTTTTTATTGGTGGATAAATTTATCCACCAATCAATAAGAACCCAGGTTGTTCACCAAAAATGGGCCGGGATCTAAACTCACATTCTTGCATTTCAAATAAAGATTCCAAGAGAATGAAGAACATTTGATAATAGGAGTAAATTAGAAAGTTGCTTAAAATTGCATGCTCTATCTGAATCATGAAATAAAAAATTTGGGTTCAGTGTCCCTTTAATGTAAAATTACAGTTTGGGTAAGTGGTAGGTCATAAAAAAGGTACTTGAGGGCTATATTGTGGCTCCTTGGTTTTAGGTTAAACATCCCTGTTTCATAGCTTATCAGCGACCTTTACTCCCTTTTCTCCAACATTGATGTGTCCGGTCCACGGTGTCATCCTTACTTGTGGGAAATATCTCTTCCCCAACAGGAAATGGCAAAGAGCCCAGCAAAAGCTGTCCATATAGTCCCTCCTAGGCTCCGCCCACCCCAGTCATTCTCTTTGCCGTTGCATAGGCAACATCTCCACGGAGATGGTTAAGAGTATGTGGTGTTTAGTTGTAGTTTTTTTTTTTTATTCTACTATCAAGAGTTTGTTATTTTAAAATAGTGCTGGTATGTACTATTTACTCTGAAACAGAAAAAGATGAAGAGTTCTGTTTGTGAGAGGAAGATGATTTTAGCAGCAGTAACTAAAATAGTTTGCTGTTTCCACATAGGACTGTTGAGATGAAGTAACTTCAGTTGGGGGAAACAGTTAGCAGACTTTGCTGCTTAAGGTATGACTAGCCATATTTCTAACAAGACTGTGTAATGCTGGAAGGCTGTCATTTCCCCTCATGGGGACCAGTAAGCCATTTTCTTAGTCTCAAACAGAATAAAGGGCTTAATATGGGCTATAAAACTGGTAGACACTTTTATGGGCAAAATCGATTGCTTTATTTGGGCATTTTATACATCTTTATGTTGAAATTCACACTAATAAACTTTGGGGAACGTTTTTTAACGTCAGGCACTGGGTTAGACACCTTTCCAGTCAGGAAGGGCCTTCCCTGTTGTAGGCTGAGCCTCATTTTCGCGCCATTACTGCGCAGTTACTTTTGAGAGCAAGACATGCAGATGCATGTGTGTGGATCTGAAAGTAGTTGAAAAGGTTCCTAGAAGGCTTCATTTGGTATCGTATTCCCCCCTGGGTTTGGTAAAGTCGCAGCAAAGGCTGTAGCTGGGACTGTAGAGGGGTTAAAACTATAACCGTCTCCGGTTTCTTCATTTTAAGGGTTAAAGCTCTAAAATTTGGGGTGCAATACTTTGAATGCTTTAAGACACTGTGGTGAAAATTTGGTAAATTTTGAACAATTCCTTTATAGTTTTTCACATATTCAGTAATAAAGTGTGCCCTGTTTAAAATTTAAAGAGACGGTAACGTTTTGTTTTAAAACGGTTTTTTGTACTTTATTGACAAGTTTAAGCCTGTTTAACATGTCTGTGCCTTCAGATAAGCTATGTTCTATATGTATGAAAGCCAATGTGTCTCCCCCTTCAAAATTGTGTGATAATTGTGCCATAGCGTCCAAACAAAGTAAGGACAGTACTGCCACAGATAGTAAAGTTGCCCAAGATGATTCATCAGATGAAGGGAGTAGACCTAGTTCTACATCATCTCCTTCTGTGTCTACGCCAGTTTTGCCCACGCAGGAGGCCCCTAGTACTTCTAGCGCGCCAATGCTTATTACTATGCAACAATTGACGGCAGTAATGGATAACTCCATAGCAAATATTTTATCCAAAATGCCTGCATATCAGAGAAAGCGCGATTGCTCTGTTTTAAACACTGTAGAGCAGGAGGGTGCTGATGATAATTGCTCTGTCATACCCTCACACCAATCTGAAGGGGCCATGAGGGAGGTTTTGTCGGATGGGGAAATTTCAGATTCAGGTAGAATTTCTCAACAGGCAGAACCTGATGTTGTGACATTTAAATTTAAATTAGAGCATCTCCGCGCACTGCTTAAGGAGGTGTTATCTACTCTGGATGATTGTGACAACCTGGTCATTCCAGAAAAATTATGCAAGATGGACAAGTTCCTAGAGGTTCCAGTGCACCCCAACGCTTTTCCTATACCCAAGCGGGTGGCGGACATAGTGAATAAGGAGTGGGAGAAGCCCGGCATACCTTTTTGTTCCCCCTCCTATATTTAAGAAATTATTTCCTATGGTCGACCCCAGAAAGGACTTATGGCAGACAGTCCCGAAGGTCGAGGGGGCAGTTTCTACTCTAAACAAGCGCACTACTATTCCTATCGAGGATAATTGTGCTTTCAAAGATCCTATGGATAAAAAATTGGAGGGTTTGCTTAAAAAGATTTTTGTACAGCAAGGTTACCTCCTGCAACCCATTTTGTGCATTGTTTCTGTCACTACAGCAGCGTGGTTCTGTTTCGAGGAACTAGAAAAGTCGCTCAGTAGAGAGACTCCTTATGAGGAGGTATGGACAGAGTTCACTCAAGTTGGCTAATTCTTTTACTTTAGATGCCGCTTGCAATTAGCTAGATTAGCGGCGAAAAATTCAGGGTTTGCAGCGGATGTATCTTCCAAGACAAAATTGCTTAATATCCCCATCAAGGGTAAAACTCTGTTTGGGCCAGAATTGAAAGAGATTATCTCAGACATCACTGGGGGAAAGGGCCACGCCCTCCCACAAGATAGGCCTTTCAAAGCCAAGAATAAGTCTAATTTTCGTTCCTTTCGCAATTTCAGGAACGGACCGGCCTCCAACTCTGCATCCTCTAAACAAGAGGGTAATGCTTCGCAAACCAAACCAGCTTGGAAACCAATGCAAGGCTGGAACAAGGGTAAGCAGGCCAAGAAGCCTGCTGCTGCTAACAAAACAGCATGAAGGAGTAGCCCCCGATCCGGGACCGGATCTAGTAGGGGGGCAGACTCTCTCTCTTTGCTCAGGCTTGGGCAAGAGATGTTCAGGATCCCTGGGCACTAAAAATAGTTTCTCAGGGTTATCTTCTGGAATTCAAGGAACTACCCCAAGGGGAAGGTTCCACATGTCTCACTTATCTTCAAACCAAATAAAGAGACAGGCATTCTTACATTGTGTAGAAGACCTGTTAAAAATGGGAGTGATACACCCAGTTCCAACGGCGGAACAAGGAATGGGATTTTACTCAAATTTGTTTGTAGTTCCCAAAAAAGAGGGAACTTTCAGACCAATTCTGGATTTAAAGATCCTAAACAAATTTCTCAGAGTGCCATCGTTCAAAATGGAAACCATTCGAACGATTCTACCTACAATCCAGGAGGGTCAATTTATGACTAACGTGGATCTAAAGGATGCGTATCTACATATTCCTATCCACAAAGATCATCATCAGTTCCTAAGGTTCGCCTTTCTGGACAAACATTACCAGTTTGTGGCTCTCCCATTCGGGTTAGCCACTGCTCCAAGGATCTTCACAAAGGTACTCGGGTCCCTTCTAGCGGTTCTAAGACCAAGGGGCATTGCAGTAGCACCTTACTTGGACGACATTCTAATACAAGCGTCGTCTCTTTCAAAGGCAAAGGCTCACACAGACATCGTTCTCTCGCCTTTCTCAGATCTCACGGATGGAAACATAGAAAAAACGGATGAACATAGAAAAAGTTCCCTGTCTCCGTCGACAAGAGTTCCTTTCTTGGGAACAATAATAGATTCTTTAGAAATGAGGATTTTCCTGACAGAAGTCAGAAAGTCAAAACTTCTAAACGCTTGTCAAATTCTTCATTCTGTTCCACGTCCTTCCATAGCTCAGTGCATGGAAGTAGTAGGGTTGATGGTTGCAGCAATGGACATAGTTACTTTTGCGCGAATTCATCTAAGACCATTACAACTGTGCATGCTGAAACAGTGGAATGGGGACTATACAGACTTGTCTCCAGTGATTCAAGTAGATCAGAAGACCAGAGACTCACTCCGTTGGTGGCTAACCCTGGACCATCTGTCCCAGGGAATGAGCTTCCGCAGACCAGAGTGGGTCATCGTCACGACCGACGCCAGTCTAGTGGGCTGGGGCGCGGTCTGGGAATCCCTGAAAGCTCAGGGACTATGGTCTCGGGAAGAGTCTCTTCTCCCAATAAACATTCTAGAACTGAGAGCGATATTCAATGCTCTCAGGGCTTGGCCTCAACTAGCAAAGGCCAGATTCATAAGATTCCAATCGGACAACATGACGACTGTTGCTTATATCAATCATCAGGGGGGAACAAGGAGTTCCCTGGCGATGAGAGAAGTGACCAAAATAATAAAATGGGCGGAGGATCACTCCTGCCGCCTATCTGCGATCCACATCCCAGGAGTGGAAAACTGGGAGGCGGATTATCTGAGTCGTCAGACATTCCATCCGGGGGAGTGGGAACTCCACCCGGAGATCTTTGCCCAAATAACTCAATTATGGGGCATTCCAGACATGGATCTGATGGCGTCTCGTCAGAACTTCAAGGTTCCTTGCTACGGGTCCAGATCCAGGGATCCCAAGGCGACTCTAGTGGATGCATTAGTAGCGCCTTGGACCTTCAACCTAGCTTATGTGTTTCCACCGTTTCCTCTCATTCCCAGGCTGGTAGCCAGGATCAAGCAGGCGAGGGCCTCGGTGATCTTGATAGCTCCTGCGTGGCCACGCAGGACTTGGTATGCAGACCTGGTGAATATGTCATCGGTTCCACCATGGAAGCTACCTTTGAGACAGGATCTTCTTGTACAGGGTCCATTCGAACATCCAAATCTAGTCTCTCTCCAGCTGACGGCTTGGAAATTGAACGCTTGATTCTATCAAAGCGTGGGTTTTCAGATTCCGTGATAGATACTCTGGTTCAAGCCAGAAAACCGGTAACTAGAAAAATTTACCATAAAATATGGAAAAGATATATCTGCTGGTGTGAATCCAAGGGATTCTTATGGAATAAGATCAAAATTCCTAAGATCCTTTCCTTTCTACAAGAAGGTTTGGATAAGGGATTATCAGCGAGTTCTCTAAAGGGACAGATTTCTGCTTTATCTGTCTTGTTACACAAACGACTGGCAGCTGTGCCAGATGTTCAAGCATTTGTTCAGGCTTTGGTTAGGATCAAGCCTGTTTACAGACCTTTGACTCCTCCCTGGAGTCTAAATCTAGTTCTTTCAGTTCTCCAAGGGGTTCCGTTTGAACCTTTACATTCCATAGATATTAAGTTGTTATCTTGGAAAGTTTTGTTTTTAGTTGCTATTTCTTCTGCTAGAAGAGTTTCTGAGTTATCTGCTCTGCAGTGTACTCCGCCCTATCTGGTGTTCCATTCAGATAAGGTTGTTTTGCGTACTAAGCCTGGTTTTCTTCCAAAGGTTGTTTCCAACAAGAATATTAACCAGGAGATAGTTGTACCTTCTTTGTGTCCGAATCCAGTTTCAAAGAAGGAACGTTTGTTACACAATTTGGATGTAGTCCGTGCTCTAAAATTCTATTTAGAAGCTACTAAAGATTTCAGACAATCATTTTCTCTGTTTGTCGTCTATTCTGGTAAAAGGAGAGGTCAAAAAGCGACTTCTACCTCTCTTTCCTTTTGGCTTAAAAGCATCATCCGATTGGCTTACGAGACTGCCGGACGGTAGCCTCCTGAAAAGATCACAGCTCACTCTACTAGGGCTGTGGCTTCCACATGGGCCTTCAAGAACGAGGCTTCTGTTGATCAGATATGTAAGGCAGCGACTTGGTCTTCCCTGCACACTTTTGCCAAATTTTACAAATTTGATACTTTTGCTTCTTCGGAGGCTATTTTTGGGAGAAAGGTTTTGCAAGCCGTGGTGCCTTCTGTTTAGGTAACCTGATTTGCTCCCACCCTTCATCCGTGTCCTAAAGCTTTGGTATTGGTTCCCACAAGTAAGGATGACGCCGTGGACCGGACACACCAATGTTGGAGAAAACAGAATTTATGCTTACCTGATAAATTACTTTCTCCAACGGTGTGTCCGGTCGACGGCCCGCCCTGGTTTTTTAATCAGGTTTGATGAATTAATTTCTTTAACTACAGTCACCACGGCACCCTATAGTTTCTCCTGTGTTTTCCTCCTGTCCGTCGGTCGAATGACTGGGGTGGGCGGAGCCTAGGAGGGACTATATGGACAGCTTTTGCTGGGCTCTTTGCCATTTCCTGTTGTGGAAGAGATATTTCCCACAAGTAAGGATGACGCCGTGGACCGGACACACCGTTGGAGAAAGAAATTTATCAGGTAAGCATAAATTCTGTTTTTTTTGTTTTTTTTTCTTCACAAGAAGGATCTGATTGATGACTGTTTCTACTGTATTGACTTAAGAAAATGAATTGTATTAAGAACATATTTCCAGTTTTCCATTATCAAATGGGTCTGTCTCTTTAACATGCATCAGCTGCCTGCTCCTAATGTACATGTTTAATCATTTCTGCTGATAACTGTGTTTAGAAATGAGAAGAAGAGCTTCCCCTTGGCAGAGGAACCTGATGTACCCCCTGGCCATGCTGCTTCTCCTTGCTCTCACTGTAAGTATTGTCTTGCTGGTGGAAGTAGGGCTGATAAATACCTGCATGAATGCGTAACCCCTCTCCTTTTACAGGGGCTGTCTGTGCTGCTCGTCTGCTTCCATGTGCTAGAGCTACTCATCGATGAGGCTGCCATGCCGAAAGGGATGGAGGTATGAGCCTTCAAGTTATTTTGTATCTGTTGCTGCATAAATAAATGTGCTGAAGAAATCTAAACCATTAAATGTCATTACATGTAACTGGTGACACCTTTGTAATGCAGCGAGTGATTAGTCGGAACACTAATACACAACCTAATGTTCTCCACAGAAAATGTTGCCAGCCGGGTGGCATTTTGAAGGAGCCAGGTGGCATTATGAAGTAGCCGTGTGGGGGCAGTGCCATTTTTTTTTTTATAATTTCAGTGCAAACTAATTGCGTAATTTAACTTAAATATATTTAATGATGAGTTGTACAATAAAAATGGAAAATGTTTATTACTGACTAATTTTTGGCTTAATATTTGCAAAAAATATTAGCTGGGTGGTCTGTAAAATCAGCCTGGTGGTGAACCCACTAAAAAGGTCATGGTCAGAACACTGAAAACCTTTTTAATATTTCTTCATTTTCTTCAAATCCAAAGTGTAAACCACTTATTATAACTGTACAGAATGCCGCCCCCACCACCACCATAGATACAAATTTACAAATCAGACTTTTTTTTTTTTTCTTCTGAAAAATAAAACATTAGAAATACAATGCAGAGTAGTTATAAAGATAGACTTATTACTACATATGTGTATTCTGGCGTTTCGGATACCTCCTAATGCAGACAAAGATAGCTGCTTGTGCTGTTCAGCTATTTCTTTCTAATGACACGGTGAGTCCACGGGATCATCAATTACTGGGGTCTAGCTTTGTTCCACATCATTCTCTTCAGTAGGGCTGTGGTGGCTTTTGAGCATTTGGAAACTGGTGGGGTTTTTCATTCTCACTGTACCTTTTAATGTCTGGTGCTGCCCTATCCTGAATGCCTGATTAGGATTAGTCAAACTTTTTAGTTTTTTTTCCACGGGTCTATGGGGGGGGAGGAAGCCTTCCCATATCTGTGTACTGCCCTGCTGCCGGGCAGATTGGTCTCGGGTAAGTGCCTGCTTATTATTTCTCCTGTTAAGTGTAGTCAGTCCACGGGTCATCCATTACTTATGGGATTATAACTCCTCCCTAACAGGAAGTGCAAGAGGATCACCCAAGCAGAGCTGCTATATAGCTCCTCCCCTCTACGTCATACCCAGTCATTCTCTTGCACCTAACTAATAGATAGGACGTGTGAGAGGACTGTGGTTGTTAAACTTAGTTTTTATTTCTAAAGTTCAAAAGTTTGTTATTTTAAACGGCACCGGAGTGTGTTGTTTTTTCTCAGGCAGCATTAGAAGAAGAATCTACCTGAGTTTTGTGTATGATCTTAGCGGACGTAACTAAGATCCATTTGCTGTTCTCGGCCATTCTGAGGAGCGAGGTAACTTCAGAACAGGGGACAGCGGGCAGGTTCACCTGCAAGGAGGTATGTTGCAGTATATTATTTTCTAAGGAATGGAATTGACTGAGAAAATACTGCTAATTCCGATGTAATGTAAGTACAGCCTTAAATGCAGTAGTAGCAACTGGTATCAGGCTGATATGTATGTATGTTTACACTGAAGTATTTCTGGGGAATGGCACTTCACTAAGAAAATACTGTATACATATAACTTTTAGCCTATTCTGCAGTGAGAGCGGCTAGCAGCAGGCTTTTTAATAACATTTCATCATTTATATTTAAAACGTTTACTGGCATGTTAATCGTTTATTTCTCTGAGGTACTTGGTGAAAATTTTATGGGCATTGTTTTCCACATGGCTGTCGTTTGTTATGAATTAAATCAGTTTACTGAGCTTCCCCACTGTTGTATTATGAGTGGGAGGGGCCTATTTTGGCGCTTTATTGTGCAGTAGAAATTCAGTCACAGTCTGCCTTTTTCTCCCTGCATGATCCAGGACGTCTCTACAGAGCTCAGGGGACTCCAAAACTAGTTTTGAGGGAGGTAATCACTCACAGCAGACCTGTGAGACTGTGCTTTGACTGTGATAAAAACGTTTATATTTTCAATTGTTATCCGTTTTTTGGTATTAAGGGGTTAATCATCCATTTGCTAGAGGGTGCAATCCTTTGCTAACTTAATGCATTTACTGTGAAAATTTGGTTTCTATAACTAATCCGGTTCATTGTTATTTCAACTGTGACAGTTTTTGTGTGCTTCTTAAAGGCACAGTAACGTTGTTTATATTGCTTGTAAATTTATTTGAAAAGTATTTTCCAAGCTTGCTAGTCTCATTGCTAGTCTGTTTAAACATGTCTGACACAGAGGAATCTTTGTGCAATATGTTCAAAGGCCAATGTGGAGCCCAATAGAAATTTGTGTACTAATTGCATTGATGCTAGGGCTAGACAGTCTAATTTTCGTGCCTTTCGCAACTTCAAGGCAGGAGCAGCATCAACTTCCTCCGCTCCAAAACAGGAAGGAACTGTTGCTAGCTACAGACAGGGCTGGAAACCTAACCAGACCTGGAACAAGGGCAAGCAGGCCAGAAAACCTGCTGCTGCCCCTAAGACAGCATGAAGTGAGGGCCCCCAATCCGGAAACGGATCTAGTAGGGGGCAGACTTTCTCTCTTCGCCCAGGCTTGGGCAAGAGATGTCCAGGATCCCTGGGCGTTAGAGATCATATCTCAGGGATATCTTCTGGACTTCAAAACTTCTCCTCCAAAAGGGAGATTTCATCTTTCAAGGTTGTCAGCAAACCAGATAAAGAAAGAGGCGTTTCTACGCTGTGTACAAGATCTTTTACTAATGGGAGTGATCCACCCGGTTCCGCGGTCGGAACACGGACAAGGGTTTTACTCAAATCTGTTTGTGGTTCCCAAGAAAGAAGGAACCTTCAGACCAATCTTGGATTTAAAGATCCTAAACAAATTCCTAAGAGTTCCATCGTTCAAAATGGAAACTATTCGGACAATCTTACCCATGATCCAAAAGGGTCAGTACATGACCACAGTGGATTTAAAGGATGCCTACCTTCACATACCGATTCACAAAGATCATTACCGGTACCTAAGGTTTGCCTTCCTAGACAGGCATTACCAGTTTGTAGCTCTTCCCTTCGGGTTAGCTACTGCTCCAAGAATCTTTACAAAGGTTCTGGGCTCTCTTCTGGCGGTACTAAGACCGCGAGGAATATCGGTAGCTCCGTACCTAGACGACATTCTGATACAAGCGTCAAGTTTCCAAACTGCCAAGTCTCATACAGAGTTAGTACTGGCATATCTAAGGTCACATGGGTGGAAAGTGAACGAAGAAAAGAGTTCTCTATTGCCACTCACAAGAGTTCCCTTCTTAGGGACTCTTATAGATTCTGTAGAAATGAAAATTTACCTGACAGAGGACAGGTTAACAAAACTTCTAAATGCTTGCCGTGTCCTTCATTCCATTCCACACCCGTCAGTGGCTCAATGCATGGAGGTAATCGGCTTAATGGTAGCGGCAATGGACATAGTACCCTTTGCACGCCTGCATCTCAGACCACTGCAATTGTGCATGCTAAGTCAGTGGAATGGGGATTACTCAGATTTGTCCCCTATGCTGAATCTGGATCAAGAGACCAGAAATTCTCTTCTATGGTGGCTCTCTCGGCCACATCTGTCCAAGGGGATGCCCTTCAGCAGGCCAGATTGGACGATTGTAACAACAGACGCCAGCCTGCTAGGTTGGGGCGCTGTCTGGAATTCCCTGAAGACTCAGGGATCATGGACTCAGGAGGAGAGTCTCCTTCCCATAAATATTCTGGAATTAAGAGCAGTTTTCAATGCCCTTCTGGCTTGGCATCAGTTAGCAACTCTGAGGTTTATCAGGTTTCAGTCGGACAACATCACGACTGTGGCTTACATCAACCATCAGGGAGGGACAAGGAGTTCCCTAGCGATGATGGAAGTCTCAAAGATAATTCACTGGGCAGAGTCTCACTCTTGCCACCTATCAGCGATCCACATCCCAGGCGTGGAGAACTGGGAGGCGGATTTTCTAAGTCGCCAGACTTTTCATCCGGGGGAGTGGGAACTTCATCCGGAGGTCTTTGCCCAAATACTTCGGCATTGGGGCAAACCAGATCTGGATCTCATGGCGTCTCGCCAGAACGCCAAACTTCCTTGTTACGGATTCAGGTCCAGGGACCCGGGAGCGGTTCTGATAGATGCTCTA
The DNA here is from genome assembly GCF_027579735.1 of Bombina bombina. Taxonomy (NCBI): domain Eukaryota; kingdom Metazoa; phylum Chordata; class Amphibia; order Anura; family Bombinatoridae; genus Bombina; species Bombina bombina. Next base: position 977,377,309 of record NC_069501.1, on the reverse strand, counting down.
ACAGCACCTTGGGCCTTCAACATGGCTTTTGTGTTTCCACCCTTCCCGATGCTTCCTCGATTGATTGCCAGGATCAAACAGGAGAGAGCATCAGTGATTCTAATAGCGCCTGCGTGTCCACGCAGGACCTGGTATGCAGACCTAGTGGACATGTCGTCCTGTCCGCCATGGTCTCTACCTCTGAGACAGGACCTTCTGGTTCAGGGTCCTTTCAAACATCCAAATCTAATTTCTCTGAGGCTGACTGCATGGAGATTGAACGCTTGATTCTATCAAAGCGTGGATTCTCGGAGTCAGTGATTGATACCTTAATACAGGCTAGGAAGCCTGTTACCAGGAAAATTTACCATAAAATATGGCGCAAATACTTGCATTGGTGCGAATCCAAGAGTTACTCATGGAGTAAGGTTAGGATTCCTAGGATATTGTCTTTTCTACAAGAAGGTTTGGAAAAGGGTTTATCCGCTTGTTCGTTAAAGGGACAGATCTCAGCTTTGTCCATCCTTTTACACAAACGTCTGTCAGAAGTTCCAGACGTTCAGGCTTTTTGTCAGGCTTTGGCCAGGATTAAGCCTGTGTTTAAAACTGTTGCTCCGCCATGGAGCTTAAACTTAGTTCTTAACGTTTTACAGGGTGTTCCGTTTGAACCCCTTCATTCCATTGATATCAAGCTGTTATCTTGGAAAGTTCTGTTTTTAATGGCTATTTCCTCGGCTCGAAGAGTCTCGGAGTTATCGGCCTTACATTATGATTCTCCTTATCTGATTTTCCATTCAGACAAGGTAGTTCTGCGTACTAAACCTGGGTTCTTACCTAAGGTAGTCACTAACAGGAATATCAATCAAGAGATTGTTGTTCCATCATTGTGCCCTAACCCTTCCTCAAAGAAGGAACGACTTCTGCACAATCTGGACGTTGTCCGTGCCCTGAAATTTTATTTGCAGGCAACTAAAGATTTTCGACAAACTTCTTCCCTGTTTGTCGTTTATTCTGGACAGAGGAGAGGTCAAAAGGCTTCGGCTACCTCTCTCTCCTTCTGGCTTCGTAGCATAATACGTTTAGCCTATGAGACTGCTGGACAGCAGCCTCCTGAAAGAATTACAGCTCATTCTACCAGAGCTGTGGCTTCCACTTGGGCCTTTAAAAATGAGGCCTCTGTTGAACAGATTTGCAAGGCTGAGACTTGGACTTCACTTCACACTTTTTACAAATTTTACAAATTTGACACTTTTGCTTCTTCGGAGGCTGTTTTTGGGAGAAAGGTTCTTCAGGCAGTGGTTCCTTCCGTGTAAAGATCCTGCCTGTCCCTCCTGTCATCCGTGTACTTTTAGCTTTGGTATTGGTATCCCATAAGTAATGGATGACCCGTGGACTGACTACACTTAACAGGAGAAAACAAAATTTATGCTTACCTGATAATTCCTTTCTCCTGTAGTGTAGTCAGTCCACGGCCCGCCCTGTTTTTTATGGCAGGTCTAAATTTAAATTATACTCCAGTCACCACTGCACCCTATAGTTTCTCCTTTCTCGTTTGGTTTTCGGTCGAATGACTGGGTATGACGTAGAGGGGAGGAGCTATATAGCAGCTCTGCTTGGGTGATCCTCTTGCACTTCCTGTTAGGGAGGAGTTATAATCCCATAAGTAATGGATGACCCGTGGACTGACTACACTACAGGAGAAAGGAATTTATCAGGTAAGCATAAATTTTGTTTTTTCTTTGCTGACAGAAGAAAAGGTTATGGCACTTTGCTGGGGACTGAAATCCTATGTGGGGTTTTCTTCATTGGGCAGTATGTGGGCACTGTTAGACACTTTGGAGGAGAGGCTCTTAGTTTTGCAGCGGTGTTGCTGCGTGTTTGTTTTTTTATGGCGGCCGGTCTTTTTGTCACGCCCACGAATAGGAGGGACAGTTTGCTGAGGTGGCAATTAAGTTGTCCACCTTTCCGGAACTCTGTTGTGTTCCGGTCTGTGTGGAGGTTGCTTGTGGCGTTGTCTGCTAAAACGCCTTGGACTTTAAATTGCGCTGCAGGTCTTTTTGAGTCCAGATCGTTGGGGATATTATCCGGTTTTCAGGAGGTCAGGTAGGCTCCCAGCTGGGTGTGTTAAGGTTAAGAGGCTGCCTGGAGGGTTCAGTAGTTTTTAGTTTAGCGTTTTTTCGTTTTAGGAAACCAAACCTTTTTTTTTTTTTGCAGTAAAAAAGTTGTCCTTTTAAAATTTAAAGGGCCAGTAACGTTTTATTTTTAACTTTTGGGAAGCCAGTTTAATTTATTTTTGATAAGATGGATCAAGGTGCTTTTGCAAGATGTTGCATGTAGCTTATGCCTTGACTCTAATGTGGAACCTCCAATCCCTTTTTGTTCTTCATGTATTGATAGGACATTACTTTATAGGGATAGACTTTTTGAATCTGAGTCATCATTAACTAAGGCGGATTCTGTTCAGGGGTCTCCTGTCTAAGATATGCCACAGTGTTTCATCTGTTACTCCAGTTGGAGTTTCCTTGCAGGACATTGCTACCCAGATATCCTCTGCGGTAACTGATGCCCTGGCGGCTTTTCCTATGTTACTGGGGAAGCGTAAAAGGAGATATAAGGATTCAGGGAGTAAGGTGTGGCTATGTCGAATAGTTCCTCTCATAGATCTGAGGGGGAGGATTCTTCTGTAGCATCTGAGGGGGGATCTTAGACTCAGATAGTATAGCTCCTTCTTCTGATGCTGAAGTGGTAACTTTCAGGTTTAAACTTGAGCACCTCCGGGTGCTACTCAAGGAAGTTTTGGCTACCTTGGATGACTCTGATGCTATGGTTGTAGTCACTCCAAAGAAATTTAGTAAGCTGAACAAATGTTTTGATTTTCCTTCAGCAGTGGAGGTTTTTCCCGAGCCAGACTGTGCTTCTGAGATTATTGCACGGGAGTGGAAGAAGCCTGAGATTCCTTTTTCTCCTTCCCTGAGTTTTAAGAAAATGTTTCCAATTGCTGATTCTGTTAAGGAGTCTTGGCAGACAGTTCCCAAGGTGGAGGGAGCAATTTCCAATTTGGCGAAGAGGACCACTTCCCATAGAGGATAGTGGTTCCTTTAAGGATCCTATGGATAAGAAGTTGGAGGCTTAAGAGGATGTATGTTCACCAGGGGTTGCAATGGCAGCCTGCAGTGTGTATTGCTACTGTCACTAGTGCAGCAGCATATTGGTTTGATGCACTGTCTGATTCTATTCAGGTGGATACGCCTCTTGAGGAGATCTTGGATAGGATCAGGGCTCTTAAAGGGACACTCAGGTTTTATTAAATTTTCATGATTCAGATACAGCATGTCATTTTAAACAACTTTCCAATTTACTTCCATTAAAAAAAAATGTGCACAGTCTTTTATATTTACACGTTTTTTTGAGTCCCCAGCTCCTACTGAGCATGTGCAAGTACTCAGACTATACGTATATGCATTTGTGATTGGCTGATTACTATCACATGGTACAGGGGGAGTGGAAATATACATAACTTTAAAATGTGTTGGAAAAGAATCTACTACTCATTTGAAATTCAGAGTAAATGCTATTGTATTGTCTTGTTATCTTGCATTTGTTGATTATGCAAATCTGCTGTGTTTACTGGTCCTTTAAGTTGGCTAATTATTTTTTCATGTATGCCTCTTTGCAGGTCATCAAGTTGGGAGCAAAGATTTCTGGCTTTGCTGTTTTGGCTCGCAGGGCTTTATGGTTGAAGTCTTGGTCTGCGGATGTGTCTTCTAAGTCTAAGCTTTTGTCTATTCATTACAAGGGTAAGACCTTGTTTGGGCCGGGCTTAGCTGAGATTATTTCAGACATTACGGGAGAAAAGGGTCATTTTCTCTCTCAGGATAAGAGGAATAAGACGAAGGGTCGCCAGAGTAATTTTTGTTCCTTTTGTAACTTTTTCAGGCAAGCCTTCCCCCTCATCTTCCAAACAGGAACAGTCCAAGTCCTCCTGGAAGTCCAATCAGTCTTGGAGCAAGGGGAAGCAATCTAAGAAGCCTGTCTCTGACTCAGCCAGTATGAAGAGTTTGCCCCCGGTCCGGGAGGAGGCAGACTTTTTCTTTTCTCTTGTAAGATGTATCGAGTCCACGGATTCATCCTTTACTTGTGAGATATTCTCCTTCCCAACAGGAAGTGGCAAAGAGAGCACACAGCAGAGTAGTCCATATAGCTCCCCCTCTAGCTCCACCCCCCAGTCATTCTCTTTGCCGGCTCTAAGCAATCGGAAGGGTAAAGTGAATGTGGTGTTAGATATGTAGTTTTTATGTTCTACAAGCAAAAGTTTGTTATTTTAAATGGTACCGGTGTGTACTATTTACTCTCTAGCAGAAAGGAGATGAAGATTTCTGCAGGGAGGAAGATGATTTTAGCATGTTGTAACTAAAATCCACTGCTGTTCCCACAGAGGACTGAGGAGTGCAAGAAAACTTCAGTTGGGGGGAATGGTTTGCAGGTTAGGCTGCAATAAGGTATGTTCAGTCATTTATTTCTAGACAAGACTGTGATAATGCTAGAAAAGACTCATAATATCCCCATGAGGGAAGGGTAAGCTGTATTCAGAGACTAAGTATGTAATTTCAAGATTACATAACAGGGCTGTTTATGCTGGTTGACACTGCTTTCATGACAAACGGTTTTTATTGAAAATTTCGTTTTTTAGAGACACTTTGAAGGTTCCTTTGGGTTTCTTTCAGGGGTTGTTGCCCAAATGGCTATTATTAAAACACTTGGGAGTGTTTCTTTAGGCCTCACAAGCACCGTAGTGAGATGGGAGGGGCCTAATTTCGCGCCTCAGGTGCACAGTTATATTTGACTAGAAGTTCAGGCTGTTTCACATGGAGGGTCCGGCTGCAGTTTGAGTGCCTATAAGAAGTTTTTTCCCCACAAATCTGGTTCCTAAGGGCAGGTAGGGCTACAGCAGAGCTGTTGCAGGGTGCTGAACGTTTTGTAACCGGTTTTCTGGCTTACTGTCGATCCGGTTTGGGCATTAAGGGGTTAATAGTTTTTATTGCTAGTGGTGCAATCTTACTAATGCTTTAGGTACATGCTGTAAAAATTTTGAAAAGTTTGATGCATTTTTCACTGTTTTGCAAAATTGTGTGCCTTTTTTTATCTCTTAAAGGCACAGTAACGTTTTTTCAAAGTGTGTTTTTATTTGATTAAAGTGATTTCCAAGCCTGTTTGTCTTACTACTAGTCTGTTAAACATGTCTGACACCAAGGAAAATCCTTGTTTAATGTGTTTAGAAGCCATGGTGGAACCCCCTCTCAGAATGTGTCCCACTTATTCTGATATGTCTATACACTTTAAAGAACATATTGTTGCACTTAAAAATGTGGCCCAAGACGATTCTCAGACAGAAGGTAATGAGGTTAGCCCGTCAACCTCTCCCCAAGTGTCACAACCAGTTACGCCCGCTCAAGCGACGCCTAGCACCTCTAGTGCGTCTAACTCTTTTACCTTGCAAGATTTGGCGGCAGTTATGAATAATACTCTCTCAGTGTTTTTATCTAAACTGCCCGTGTTACCTACAAAGCGTGATAGCTCTGTTTTAAGAACAGATTCTGAGCATTCTGACGCTTTAGTAGCCGTATCCGATATACCCTCACAACGCTCTGAAGTGGGGGCGAGGGATGTGCTGTCTGAGGGAGAAATTTCCGATTCGGGAAAGGTTGCTCCTCAGACGGATTCAGATACGTTGGCTTTTAAATTTAAACTAGAACACCTCCACTTATTGCTCAGGTAGGTATTAGTTACTCTGGATGACTGTGACCCTTTGGTGGTTCCAGAGAAATTGTGTAAAATGGACACGTACCTAGAAGTTCCTGTTTACACTGATGTGTTCCCGGTCCCTAAGAGGATTGCGGATATTGTTACTAGGGAGTGGGATAGACCACAGGTATTCCCTTTGTTTCCCCTCCTGTTTTTAAGAAAATGTTCCCCATATCTGACCCCACGCGGGACTCGTGGCAGACGGTCCCTAAGGTGGAGGGGGCTATTTCTTCACTTGCTAAACGCACAACCATACCAATTGAAGACAGTTGTGCTTTTAAAGACCCTATGGATAAACAATTAGAGGGTTTACTTAAGAAAATTTTTGTTCAACAAGGTTTTCTTCTCCAACCTATTGCGTGCATTGTTCCTGTAACTACTGCAGCTGCTTTCTGGTTCGAGGCGCTGGAAGATGCGCTCCAGACGGAGACCTCATATGAGGACATTATGGACAGAATTAAGGCTCTTAAGCTGGCTAATTCTTTTATCACAGATGCCGCTTTCCAACTAGCTAAGTTAGCGGCAAAGAATTCAGGTTTCGCCATTTTAGCGCGCAGGGCGCTATGGCTAAAGTCCTGGTCGGCCGATGTCGTCAAAATCCAAACTCTTGAACATCCCTTTCAAAGGAAAGACCCTCTTCGGGCCTGAATTAAAAGAGATTATTTCAGAAATCACTTGGGGAAAAGGCCATGCTCTCTCCCTCAGGACAAGTCCTTTAAGATAAAGAACAAACAAAATAATTTTCGTTCCTTTTGGAATTTCAGGAGCGGTCTCGCTTCATCCTCCCCTGCTACAAAGCAAGAGGGTAACGCTTCGCAACCCAGGTCAGCCTGGAAACCTTACCAGGGCTGGAACAAGGGTAAACAGGCCAAGAAGCCTGCAGCTGCCTCCAAGACAGCATGATGGGGTAGCCCCAGATCCGGGACCGGATCTAGTAGGGGGCAGACTCTCTCTCTTCGCTCAGGCCTGGGCAAGAGACGTACACGATCCCTGGGCCTTAGAGATTGTATCCCAGGGATATCTTCTAGAATTCAAGGACTCCCCTCCAAGGGGAAGGTTCCACATTTCTCGTCTGTCTACAGAAATGACAAAGAAAGAGGCGTTCTTACGCTGTGTAGAAGACCTACATACAATGGGAGTGATCCACCCAGTTCCAATTGCGGAACAAGGGCTGGGTTTTTACTCAAACCTGTTTGTGGTTCCCAAGAAAGAAGGAACTTTCAGACCAATCCTGGATCTCAAAATTCTAAACAAATTCCTCAGAGTCCCATCATTCAAGATGGAGACCATTCGGACAATCTTGCCAATGATCCAGGAGGGTCAATATATGACTACCGTGGATCTAAAGGATGCGTATCTGCACATTCCTATCCACAAAGATCATCACCAGTTTCTCAGGTTCGCCTTTCTGGACAAGCATTATCAGTTTGTGGCTCTTCCTTTCGGGTTGGCCACTGCTCCCAGAATTTTCACAAAGGTGCTAGGGTCCCTCCTGGAGGTTCTAAGACTGCGGGGCATAGCAGTGGCGCCTTATCTAGACGACATCTTAATTCAGGCGTCGACTTTCCAAAGAGCCAAGTCTCACACGGAAATTGTATTGGCCGTTCTGAGGTCTCACGGGTGGAAGGTGAACATCAAAAAGAGTTTTCTCTCTCCCCCCTCACAAGAGTTTCCTTCCTAGGAACCCTAATAGACTCGGTGGAAAGGAAAATATTTCTGACGGAGGTCAGAAAGTTAAAACTCTTAACTACTTGCTGAGCTCTTCATTCCATTCCTCGGCCATCTGTAGCTCAGTGCATGGAGACAATCGGACTAATGGTAGCGGCAATGGACATAGTCCCTTTTGCACGGATACACCTCAGACCACTGCAACTATGCATGCTCAAACAGTGGAATGGGGATTATGCAGATTTGTCTCCTCAAATACAGTTGGACCAGGGGACCAGAGATTCTCTTCTCCGGTGGTTGTCTCAGGATCACCTGTTTCAGGGAATGTGTTTCCGCAGACCAGAGTGGATCATCGTAACGACCGACGCCAGTCTGTTGGGCTGGGGTGCAGTCTGGGACTCCCTGAAAGCTCAGGGCTTATGGTCTCGGGAAGAAGCTCTTCTCCCGATAAACATTCTGGAACTGAGGGCGATATTCAACGCGCTTCAGGCATGGCCTCAGCTAGCTGCGGCCAAATTCATCAGATTTCCGTTGGACAACATTGCGACTGTAGCTTACCTCAATTATCAAGGGGGAACAAGGAGTTCCCTAGCGATGATGGAAGTAACCAAAATAATCAGGTGGGCGGAGGATCACTCTTGCCATCTCTCAGCAATTCACATCCCAGGAGTAGACAACTGGGAGGCATATTTTCTAAGTCGTCAGACTTTTCACCCAGGGGAGTGGGAACTCCACCCGGAGGTATTTGCCCAGCTGACTCAGCTATGGGGCACTCCAGAATTGGATCTGATGGCGTCCCGTCAGAACACCAAGCTTCCTCTTTACAGGTCCAGATCCCGGGATCCCCAGGCGGTGCTGATAGATGCTCTAGCAGCGCCTTGGTCCTTCAATCTGGCCTATGTTTCCTCTCCTCCCTGGTCTGGTTGCCAGAATCAAGCAGGAGAGGGCTTCAGTGATTCTAATAGCGCCTGCGTGGCCACGCAGGACCTGGTATGCAGACCTAGTGTGCATGTCATCTGTTTCACCATGGACACTACCAATGAGGCAGGACCTTCTAATACAAGGTCCTTTCAAACATCCAAATCTAATTTCTCTGCGTCTGACTGCTTGGAGATTGAACGCCTAATTCTATCAAAGCGTGGTTTCTCTGAGTCGGTTATTGATATCCTGATTCAGGCTAGAAAGCCTGTCACCAGGAAAATCTACCATAAGATTTGGAGAAAATATCTTTTTTGGTGCGAATCCAAGGGTTACTCATGGAGTAAGATTAGGATTCCCAGGATATTGTCCTTTCTCCAAGAAGGATTGGAGAAAGGATTATCAGCTAGTTCCTTAAAAGGACAGATATCTGCTTTGTCTATTCTTTTACACAAACGTCTGGCAGAGGTACCAGACGTTCAAGCGTTTAGTCAGGCTTTAGTCAGAATCAAGCCTGTTTATAGACCCCGTGGCTCCGCCATGGAGTCTGAATTTAGTTCTTTCAGTTCTGCAAGGGGTTCCGTTTGAACCTTTACATTCCATAGATATTAAACTTTTATCTTGGAAAGTTTTGTTTTTGGTAGCTATCTCTGCTGCTCGAAGAGTTTCAGAGTTATCTGCTTTACAGTGTGATTCACCTTACCTGGTTTTCCATGCAGATAAGGTAGTTTTGCGTACCAAACCCGGTTTTCTTCCTAAGGTTGTGTCTAATAAGAATATTAATCAGGAAATTGTTGTTCCTTCTCTGTGTCCTAATCCTTCGTCGAAGAAGGAACGTCTGTTACACAATCTTGATGTGGTTTGTGCTTTAAAGTTCTATTTACAAGCAACTAAGGATTTCAGACAAACAACTTCATTGTTTGTTATCTATTCTGGTAAGAGGAGAAGTCAGAAGGCGACTGCTACCTCTCTTTCCTTTTGGCTGAAAAGCATCATCCGTTTGGCCTATGAGACTGCTGGCCAGCAGCCTCCCGAAACAATTACTGCTCATTCTACCATAGCAGTGGCTTCCACATGGGCTTTTAAAAATGAGGCTTCTGTTGAACAGATTTGCAAGGCAGCGACTTGGTCTTCGCTGCATACTTTTTCCAAATTTTCCAAATTCGATACTTTTGCTTCTTCGGAGGCTTTTTTTGGGAGAAAGGTTTTACAAGCAGTGGTGCCTTCCGTTTAAGGTACCTGTCTTGTTCCCTCCCTTCATCCGTGTCCTAAAGCTTTGGTATTGATATCCCACAAGTAAAGGATGAATCCGTGGACTCGATACATCTTACAAGAGAAAACAGAATTTATGCTTACCTGATAAATTACTTTTCTTGTGATGTATCGAGTCCACGGCCCGCCCTGGCTATTAAGTCAGGTAGTTTTTTTGATTAAACTACAGTCACCACTGCACCCTATGGTTTCTCCTTTATCTTCCTAACCTTCGGTCGAATGACTGGGGGGTGGAGCTAGAGGGCGAGCTATATGGCCAGCTCTGCTGTGTGCTCTCTTTGCCACTTCCTGTTGGGAAGGAGAATATCCCACAAGTAAAGGATGAATCTGTGGACTCGATACATCACAAGAGAGAGTAATTTATCAGGTAAGCATAAATTCTGTTTTTTTCACTGGGTTTGGGATGTTCTGGATCCCTGGGCGGTGGACGTGGTGTCCCACGGATACAAGTTGGAGTTCAAGAATTTTCCTCCCAGGGGCAGGTTTCATCTTTCAAGATTATCTGTAGACAAGATAAAGAGAGAGGCGTTCTTACGTTGTGTTCAGGATCTTTCCAACCTGGGAGTGATAGTTCCTGTTCCAATTCAGGAGCAGGCTGTGGGTTTTTATTCCAAAAAGGAGGGAACTTTCAGACCAATTCTAGATCTCAAATGTGTAAACAAGTTCCTCAGGGTTCCATCATTCAAGATGGATACTATTCGTTTCATTCTTCCTTTGGTTCAGGAGGGTCAGTTCATGACTACTGTGGATTTAAAAGATGCGGATCTGCATATTCCCATCCACGGGGATCATCGCAAGTTTCTAAGGTTCGCGTTCCTAGACAAACGCTTTCAGTTTGTGGCTCTTCCTTTTGGTCTTGCAACGGCTCCCAGAATTTTCTCGAAGGTCCTGGGTGCATTGTTGCTGGTGCTCCGGTTGCAGGGTCAGGGTTCAGGCGTCATCTTTTCAACAAGTAAACTCCCACACGTAGTTGTTGTTGTCTTTTCTGCGCTCCTACGGATGGAAGGTGAATTTTGGAAAAAGTTCATTGGTTCCAGCTACAAAGGTGGTATTCTTGGGCACCATAATAGATTCTCTAGAGATGAAGATATTTCTGACAGAGGTCAAAAGAACAAAGATCTTCAAGATCTTCAACTCTTGTCTTGCTCTTCAGTCCTCTCCTCGGCCGTCAGTGGCTCGGTGTATGGAGGTAATTGGTCTGATGGTGTCAGCTATGGACATCATTCAGTTTGCTCGGTTCCATCTCAGACCTCTGCAGTTATGCATGCTCAGACAATGGACGGGGATTATGCAGATCTGTCTGCTCGAATTGTTCTGGATCAGGTGACAAGAGATTCTGTTCTGTGGTGGTTGTCTCAAGATCTTCTCTCTCAGGGAACCTGCTTTTGCAGACCTACCTGGGTGATCGTGACCACGGATGCCAGTCTGCTGGGATGGGGAGCTCTCTGGGGCTCGTTGAAGGCTCATGGTCTCTGGACTCGGGAGGAGTCAATTCTTCCCATAAATATTCTAGAGCTGAGGGCAAACTTCAATGCTCGCCTGGCCTCAACTAGCTTCAGCCCAGTTTATCAGGTTTCAGTCAGACAATATAACGTCAGTGGCTTACATCAATCATCAGGGAGGAACTCTGAGTTCCTTGGCCATGACAGAGATAGCCAAGATTATTCAGTGGGCGGAGGCTCACAACTGCTTTTTGTCTGCGATCCACATTCCAGGGGTGGACAATTGGGAAGCAGATTTTCTGAGCAGACAGACTTTTTTTCATCCGGGGGAGTGGGAACTTCATCCGGAGGGGTTTTCCAGTTGGAGTTGGATCTCATGGCATCTCGCCAAAATGCCAAGTTTCCGAGATATGGGTCGAAGTCAAGGGATCTTCGGGCTGTACTGATAGATGCTCTGGCAGTTCCTTGAGAGTTCAGTCTGGCATATGTGTTTCCTCAGTTTGCTCTTCTTCCTCGGGTCATTGCTCGGATCAGACAGGCGAGGGTATCGGTGATTCTCATCGCACCGGCGTGGCCTCGCAGAATCTGATTTGCAGATTTGGTGGAGATGTCATCTCTTCCACCTTGGAGACTTCTGTTAAGGAAGAGCCTTCTACTTCAGGGGCCCTTCCCTCATCCAAATCTCGTTTCTCTGAAGCTGACTTCTTGGAGATTGAACGCTTTATATTATCTAAGCGTGGGTTTTCTGAGTCCGTTATTGAGACTATGATTCAGGCTCGTAAGCCTGTGACTAGAAAAAATTATTATAAGATCTGGCGTAAATATCTGTATTGGTGTGAATCCAAAGGTTATTCTTGGAGTAGAGTTAGGATTCCTAGGATTTTGTCTTTTCTCCAGGAGGGTCTGGAGAAGGGTTTATCTGCAAGTACCTTGAAAGGTCAAATTTCTGCTATTTCTATTTTGTTGCACAAGCGTCTGGCGGATGTGCCAGATGTTCAGTCCTTTTGTTAGGCCTTGGAGTCTTAATTTGGTTCTCAGAGTTCTTCAACAAGCTCTGTTTGAGCCTATGCATTCTTTAGATATTAAAATGTTATCTTGGAAGGTTTTTTTTGGTTGCTATCTCTTCGGCTCGAAGCGTTTCGGAGCTTTCAGCACTGCAGTGTGAATCTCCTTACCTTATTTTTCATTCTGATAAGGTGGTCCTGCGTCCTGCCTTAGGTTTCCTTCCCAAAGTGGTTTAGAATAGGAATATTAATCAAGAAATCGTGGTTCCTTCTTTGTCTTCCTAATCCTTCTTATTAGGAGCGTTTGTTGCACAACCTGGATGTGGTTCGTCCGTTGAAATATTATTTGCAGGCGACTAAGGATTTTCGCCAGTCTTCTTCTGTTGTTTTTTCTGGGAAGCGCAAGGGTTAGAAAGCTATGGCTGCTTCTTTCTCTTTTTGGCTGAGGAGTGTTATTCCCCTGACATATGAGACTGCTGGACAACAGCCTCCTGAGAAAATCACGGCTCATTCCACAAGGGCTGTTTCTTCTTGGACCTTCAAAAATGAAGCTTCTGTGGAACAGATTTGCAAAGCTGCCACTTGGTCATCTGTACACACTTTTTATAAATTTTATAAGTTTGATACTTTTGCTTCGGCTGGGGCTTCTTTTGAGAGAAAGGTTCTTCAAGCAGTGGTGCCTTCCATTTAGGTTAACTGTCTTGTCCCTCCCTTATCATCCGTGTCCTCTGGCTTGGGTATTGGTTCCCAACAGTAATTGATGATCCCGTGGACTCATCGTGTCATTAGAAAGAAAACAAAATGTATGCTTACCTGATAAATGTATTTATTTCTTGACACGGTGAGTCCACTGGCGCCCTGTATTTTTTAGACAGTTTATTTTTCTATAAACCTCAGGCACCTCTGCACCTTATGTTACTTCCTTTCTCCTTTGCCTTTGTTCGAATGACTGTGGTTTGTGGGTAAGAGTGATATTTAACAGCTTTGCTGTGGTGCTCTTTGCCGCCTCCTGCTGGCCGGGAGTGTTATTCCCAACAGTAATTGATGATCCTGTGTACTCACCGTGTCATTAGAAAGAAAGAAATTTATCAGGTAAGCATACATTTTTGTTTTTCAGAGCCAAATTTATTCGTGTGAAACTGCAACACGCTAAGATCACATAAGTGTGCACACCCTCTTATAACTGGGTATGTAACTGTGGTCAGAATTGAGCAATCACATTCAAAATCATGTTAAATAGGAGTCAGTACACACTTGCCATCATTTATAATGCCTCTGATTAACCCCAAATAAAGTTCAGCTACTCTAGTAGGTCTTTCCTGACTTTTTCTTAGTCGCAACCTACAGCAAAAGTCATGGTTCACAGAGAGCTTCCAAAGCATCAGAGGGATCTCATTGTTAAAAGTTATTAGTCAGGAGAATGGTACAAAAGAATTTCCAAGGCATTAGATATACCATGGAACACAGTGAAGACAGTCATCATCAAGTGGAGAAAATATGGTGCAACAGTGACATTACCAAGAACTGGATGTCCCTCCAAAATTGATGAGAAGAAAACTGGTCTGGTAGGCTGCCAAGAGGCCTACAACACCATTAAAGGAGCTGCAGGAATATCTGTCAAGTACTGGCTGTGTGGTACATGTGACAACAATCGCCCGTATTCTTCATATGTCTGGGCTATGGGGTAGAGTGGCAAGACGGAAGCCTTTGCTTACCATCCAAGCCCAGCTAAATTTTGCAAAAACACATCTGAAGTCTCCCAAAAGCATGTCGCAAAAGGTGTTCTAGTTTGATGAAACCAAGATTAAACTTTTTGGCCATAATTCCAAAAGATATGTTTGGTGCAAAAACAACACTGCATATAACCAAAAGAACACCATACCCACAGCGAAGCATTTTGGTGGCAGCATCATGCTTTGGGTCTGTTTTTCTTTAGCTGGAACTGGGGCCTTAGTCAAGGTAGAGGGAATTATAAACGGTTCCAAATACCAGACAATATTGGCACAAAACCTTCAGGATTCTGCTAGAAAGCTGAACATGAAGAGGAACTTCATCTTTCAGCATGACAACGACCCAAAGCATACATCCAAATCAACAAAGGAATGGCTTCACCAGAAGAAGATCAAAGTTTTGGAATGGTCCAGCCAGAGCCCAGACATAAATTCAATCGAAAATCTGTGGGGTGATCTTAAGTGGGCTGTGCACAAGAGATTCCCTCACAATCTGACAGATTTGCAGTGCTTTTGCAAAGAAGAGTGGGCAAATCTTGCCAAGTCAAGATGTGCCATGCTGATACTCATACCCAAAAAGACTGAGTGCTGTAATAAAATCAAAGGGTGCTTCAACAAAGTATTAGTTTAAGGGTGTGCACACTTATGCTACCATATTATTTTAGTTTTTTATTTCTACTTCCCTCTACCTAAAAGATTTTAGTTTGTTTTGCTATTGAGTTGTAAAGTTTATAGGTCACATTAAAGGTGGAAAAAGTTCTGAAATTATTTATTTTTGTATAATTTTTTTACATCACAGAAATATGACAATATGACATTTTAACAGGAGTGTGTAGACTTTTTATATCCACTGTATGTATGTGTGTGTGTATGTATGTATATATATATATATATATATATATATATATATATATATATATATATATATATATATATATATATATTCTAAAACGCACACGCATTTATTTTTTAATTGTCTGCTAAGTGCACCTGGAAAACCTGAAATTGAGTTGACACCTGTTTGCCGAGTATATGAAGAAGCATTATCCATGTTCACCACCAGAGGGCGCACTCCTGTGGTTATAGAATATACACTTTGACACATCAGATTTTTCTTTATTGAAACTAGGTGCAGTAATTGCTACTTTATTAGCCATTCCTCACACACAAAAAGCCTGTGTTATCTTTAGCTCCCTAGCCTAGCAGCAAATCTGTTTAGAGACAACTTTTTATTACAGTACAATCATCCAGTGACTGGCATTGGAAAGCTGTCATTTTGTGTCTGTGCACTTCTATTATGGTTGTAAAACTGATGCCAAAATGAATGTTTCATTTTTTTTTCTTCATTTATGGTGAGATGCAGAGCACAGTAGTACATTTAAAAGATGTAATATATATGCTTAAAATAATTGTCTTATCACGAATTCAGTAATTAACATATTAACTTTCTGTGCAGGATTTACGAGTTGGGAAAGTTTCATTCTCTTTCTTTGGTTCGTTTGGAGCAGCTGTACAAGTCGTCCTTATATTGTATCCTTCACAAATTGTAGTTATATGTTGTATGCTTATTTGAGAAAACCTGTGCAAGCATGAAGTTATGTTGGTGGGTATTAAAGGGACAGACTACTTTTTTTATTGTTTAGAAAGATAGATAATGCCTTGACTACCTGTTCTCCAGCTTTGCACAATCAACCTTCTTATTTTATACTTTACTACCTCTAAGTTTGCCTGTTTCTAAGCCCCCTGCAGGCTGCCTCTTATCTCATTGCTTTTTATTCACTTTTTAAATCTTGCACTACAGTTAGACAGTGTTAGTTCATGTGTGCCGTATAGATAACATTGAGCTCACTCTCATGGAGAATGATGATGGATAACCATAAGCAAGAACCAGTACTGATTGGCTAAAATATAAGATTGTAAAAGCACTGAAATAAGGGGCAGTCTGCAGTGTCTTAAATACAGGTAATCCTAAAGTTAAAAAGTATCTTAATATAACCATGTTGGTTATGTAGAACTCTATAATGGGTAATAAAGGGATTATCTATATTTCTAAACAACATTTTAAATTATACTGTGCCTTTAATATCTTTCTGGGTTAAGCCCATAATATTTAATGCACAGTCCTGTGACCTCAGACACTGGATTTTTAATTCTGCATTTTATATGACCATGTTACTGGAATAGTTTGTGTTCCTCAACCCCAGTCACAGCTATCTAATGGCTTCCTCTGTAGTGGGCTTCTACAGCTCCCCATTCTTCATTAAGCTGCTGCCTCAGAAACAAGACACGACTATGACCAAAGTAAGTGCACCTTTGAGGGATGTATAATGCTGGTAGTTAGATGTTTGCTTCTGAAATTCAGCAGCATCAACAATTAAAGACAAGTGGTGTGTGTGAGAAGACATCCTATATTATAAAAGGCCAAGTGTTTGTCTGAAGCCGTCATGCGCAGTAGAGACAAACACTTGGCCTTAGAAAGCGCACAGCTGATCCCACGCGCACCCACCCGACCTCGCACGCGCACCTCTGCAAATGAAACAGCAGCGCGAGGAATACAGCAGCGCGAGGATCAGGCAAGGTGAATATACAGCAGCGCGAGAATCAGGCAAGGTGAATATACAGCAGCGCGAGGATCAGGCAAGGTGAATATACAGCAGCGCGAGGATCAGGCAAGGTGAATATACAGCAGCGCGAGGATCAGGCAAGTTAACAATAAGAGAGAGAGAGAACACACAGAAGGGAGAGAGAGAGAACACACAGAAGAGAGAGGGGGGGAGAGAGAGAGAACACAGAAGAGAGAGGGGGGGAGAGAGAGAGAACACACAGAAGAGAGAGGGGGGGGGGAGAGAGGGGGGGGGGGGGTCGGGGAGAGAACCGCAGTACCTAAAAAATTGGCCCGTGTACACGGGCTTTAGGACTAGTACTATATATTCAACATGTTGGGGTACATATGTTAATGTTTTATACAAATCTATAATTAATTCCTTATATTAGAGTGTCTTAAGGTTGTTGGAGCACATTTTTTCTAGTATGCTGACATTAGCTAAAAAAAACAAAAAACAATTTATGCTTACCTGATTAATTTCTTTCATCTTGGTGAGAGTCCACAATCCATTACTCTTGGGAATTACTCTTTTCTATCACTAGGAGGAGGCAGATTCCCAAACCCCAAGAGCTCTATAAAATCTCTCCCACCTCATAGGTACCTTAGTCTTATGTATAGCCGAGCAAAATGTGGTAGGAAAAACCAAGAGCTATAAAAGGAGCAAGGAAAAAAAGATGTGCTCGAGTCCACGTTCCATTACTCCTGGGAACTAATACCCAAGTTGTAGAGTCCACGAGTAATGACATATAAAGGGTGGGATTTAGAAACATTTTTTCACAGAAAAACTAAATCGACGTCCCCACAAAAACCCAAAAAGAGCTTTATTTTTTTTATTTATTTTGCTCTTAAAATTTTAAACAACCAGTCAAAAATTAAATAAAGCTGAGACAACTGCCTGAAGGATTTTCCTACCAAAGACTGCCTCAGAAGAAGCAAAAACGTTGATATGGTAGAATTTAGTAAAAGTATGCAAAGACAATCAAGTAGCTGCTTTGCAAATTTGGTCAATCGAAGCCTCATTTTTAAAAGCCCAAGAAATGGCGACTGACCTACTAGAATGAGCAGAAATCCGTTTCAGTGGTGGCTGACCTGCCTCCAAGTAAGCCTCATGAATCAAAAGTTTCAACCAAGAGACCAAAGAAACAGCAGAAACTTTCTGTACTTTCCTAGAACCAGAAAAGTTAACACACAAACTAGAAAGAAGCATAAAGGCATAGTCTAGTCAAAAATAAACATTCATGATTCAGATAGAGCATGCATTTTAAAGCAACTTTCTAATTTTACTGCTATTATCAAATTTTCTTCATTCCCTTGGTATCTTTATTCTAAAAAGCTGGAAAGTAAGATTGGGAGCTGGCCCTTTTTTGGTTCAACACCTGGTTAGCGCTTGCTGATTGGTGGCTACATTTAGACACCAATCAGCAAGTGCTACCCAAGTGATAAAGCAAGTATGGGCCAGCTTCTAAGCTTACATTCTTGCAGCATGCTTAAAATTGCATGCGCTATCTGAATTATGGAAGTTTAATTTTGACTATACTATCCCTTTTTAATATCAACTTTATGCATAGGCTCAACATGAGGTGCCAGCAATACCTTTAACACTAAGTTGAGTCTCCAGGGAGGAGAAATTCACATTTATTTGTACCAAAGTTGAAATACAACATAGATTTTAAATAAAACAGTGAGAGATCTTAATGGGGCACACTCCATTATAAGACCATACAATAGTCCACTATGATTCTCTCCTCCTACTCCAATGCATGCACTGGGATGTTCTCTCAAATCCCTGCCTTCTCTCTGTTTGTATCATTTTAAATTAATTTGTGCCAATGCCTAATCAAAACCACGAATGTCAGGAAGATTACCAATCTTTCTGTGAAACAAAACCGAAAGAGAGCAGAAATCTGACCTTTCAAAGAACTTGCAAATAGGCCTTTATCCAAACCATCCAGTAAGAACTTAAAAATTTTAGGAATTCTTAAATAATTCCAGGAAAAGCCATGATCTATATACCAGGCAATAAAAACCTTCCAGACCTTATGATAAATCCTTCTAGTCACAGGTTTACAAACCTGGATTAAAGTTTAAATCACAGAATCTGTGAAACCCATGTGCTTAAGAACTTAAAGGGACAGTCTACATCAGAATTGTTATTGTTTTCAAAGATAGATAATCCCTTTATTACCCATTTCCCAGTTTTGCATAACTAACACAGTTATAATAATATACTTTTAACCTCTGTGATTATCTTGTATCTAAGCCTCTGCAAACTGCCCCTTTTTTCAGTTCTTTTGACAGACTTGCAGACTAGCCAATCGGTGCCTGCTCCCAGATAACTTCTCGTGCACGAGCACAGTGTTATCTATATGAAATACATGAACTAACACCCACTAGTGGTGGAAAACTGTTAAAATGCAATCTGAAAGAGGTGGGCTTCAAGGTCTAAGAAATTAACATATGAACCTCCTAGGTTAAGCTTTCAAGTAAGAATATCAAGAGAACAAAGCAAAATTGGTGACAAAAGTAAATTGGAAAATTGTTTAAAATTACATGCTCTATCTGAATCATGAAAGTTTATTTTGGCCTAGACTGTCCCTTTAACCGTTCAATCTCCATGCCATCAAGCTTAGATATTTGAGATCCGGATGGGAAATGGACCTTGAGACAGAAGGTATGGACGCAGAGGAACTGGCAAGGGAGGGCAACTGGACATCTGAACCAGATCCAGTGAGGCCAAGCTAGAGCAATCCGGATAACTGACTCTGGGAAGAAGTACCAGAGGAGGAAACTGATAAGCAAGCTGAAATGATCAATGAGCTACTAGATCATCAACTAACTCTAACCTGAGGATCCCTGGACCCTGCAAAGTACCCAGGAAGTTTGTTGTTCAAACAAGAAGCCATCAGATCTATCTCTGGGAGACCTAAAAGAACCACAATCTGATTGAACACACCTTGTTGAAAAGACCATTCCCCTGGATGCAGAGACTGACGACTGAGAAAATCTGCTTTCCACTTGTTCAATCCTGGAATATATACTGCAGAGACTAGACAGGAAATGACTCCTGCCCATGCCAATTTGAGACGCTTCCCTCATGGCTAGGGAACTGTGTGTTGTCCCCCCCCCCCCCCCCATATGATAAACCGCCACTGCTGTGACATTGCCCTGAAAATAGTACAGAGTTCGAGAACATTTATTGGCAAGGTCGCCTCCCGAGGGGCCCAATCCCCCTGTGTTCCTAATCAGTTTTCCAACCTTATAGACTTGCACCTGTAGGGATCACAGTCCAGGTAGGACGAGCTATAGGAGTCCCCTTAATAATTAACTGTTTATGCAGCCGCCAAGTCAGAGACTGACATGTATCATGATCCAGACTTTATTTTTGTCATAGCTGAGTATTATCCCTGCACCACTGACAAAGCATACAAGCTGAAGTGGTCTCATGTGAAATTGAGCAAATGGAATTGCATCTGAAGCTGCAACCATGAAACCCAGTACTTCCATGCAAACAGTACTTCCATGCAAACAGTAACAGAGAGGGACTGAAGACCTTCTCTGGTCTGTTAGAGAGAGGTTCATGGAGACTGAATCTATTTGAAACCCCAGAAAAGTAACCCTTGTCCGAGTCACCAAGGAACTCCTTGGAAAATTGATTTTCAAACCATGCTGTTAAAGAAACTACAACTGTCTGTTGATGTGAGATTCTACTAAATGAAAAGATGGACCTTGAACCAATATATCATCCAGGTAAGGAAACACTACAATCCCCTGAGATCTGATCACAGACAACAGGGCACCCAGAACCTTTTGTAAAACTTATTGGAGCTGTAGCCAGACCAAATGGTAGATCAACAAACTGAAAATGCTTATCTAGTAAGGCAAACATCATTTTCCCTATAAATTGGAACATGAAGATAAGCATCCTTTAACTCTATTGAGGACAGAAAGTGACCTTGCTGAACAAAAGGCATAGTAGTCCAAATTCCATCTTGAAAGTAGGAATTCTGACAAACTTGTTCAGAGCTTTCAGATCCAGTACTGGTCTGAAAGTACCTTCCTACTTTGGAACAATGAAATGATTTGAATAAAATCTCATCCTCTGTTCCTGCAAAGGAACTGGAACAATCACTGTCATAGTTTTCAGATCTGAAAATAAAGGCTTGAGCATTTAAAGGGATAGTCTAGTCAAAATTAAACTTTCATGATTCAGAAAGAGCATGCAATTTTAAGCAACTTTCTAATTTACTTCAATTATCATTTCTTTCATGTAAATGGCAAGAGTCCATGAGCTAGTGACGTATGGGATATACATTCCTACCAGGAGGGGCAAAGTTTCCCAAACCTCAAAATGCCTATAAATAAATACACCTCCCGCCACACACATACTTCGGTTTTACAAACTGTGCCTCCTATGGAGGTGGTGAATTAAGTTTGTGCTTGATTTTTAGGTTTTCTTCTATGATAAGCGCTTCTAAGCATTCTGAAGCCCAATTCCTCTGAGTACAGTGTTTGTCAAAGGGACGTGAAGAGAGTATTGCCTGATGATTTTGATGGTTTCACTCATGGGGAATCTTCAAGGGTTCTCTGTTATCGGTCGTAGGGATTCATCTCCTACCTCCCTTTTCAGATCGATGATATACTCTTATACCATTACCTCTGCTGATAGTTTTCAGTACTGGTTTGGCTGTCTGCTATATGTGGATGGGTGTCTTCAGTAAGTATGTATCTTTATTTAAGAAACTCTCAGCTATGTTTGGCGCTTTATGTATTAATATAAAGTTTTAAATATATGTATTTACTTATATTTCATTGAGTCAGGTCTATGTGCATTTCCCTTTGCAGTCTAACAGTTTTAGTATGAGAATCATGTTTTAAGAAGTTAATTTTTTTAAAATTTTCTTACCTGGGGTTTAGTCTTTTTTTTTTTTTTTTTCCAATTTGACTTGTTTTTTCCTTAAATTTCACGGGCAAATCTAGGCTCGGGAGGGCGCAAAATGCTGTAATTTATTGCGTCATTTTTTGGCGCAAAATTGGGTCTCTAGTGTTGCAGTTTTTTTCATATCCTGCATCTTTATTGACGTTCGTTGTTTGGCGCGAAGTCGCGGATGTTATGACGCGAGTTGGGTCATTTCCGGATGTTTGACGCAAAAAAAGTCATTTTGCGTTGTGCGTCATACTTGGCGCCAAATATTTTTTTGGTTATATTACCCCACTTCATTTATGCTCCCTGCTCTCTTTATATTCTAGAGGGCAATGCTGTTTGCTTTTTTTCTTATTTAGCATATGCATTTTTTCCCATTTCTGAAATTGCTATATGAGGAAATTGGATATTTTGTATAAATGTTATTTTTTCTTTTACATTTTGCAAGATGGCTGTCTGATACTGTCTTCTCATTAAACTGATTAAATTTGTGATGACCGACAACATACTGAAATATCCTTCTCTGAAGAGGATCTCTCTGCTTCAGAAGATCCTACTTCAAACATTGAAATTGATAAATCTTCATATCTTTTTAAGATTGAATATATTTGGTCTTTGTTGAAAGAAGTATTGGTTACTTTGGGTATTGAGGAGTCTGATCTTCTTGATAACAAAACCAGTAAACGTTTAAATTCTGTTTTTAAATCTTCTGTGATTACTCCTGACGTTTTTCCTGTTCCAGATGCGGTTTCTAATGTGATTGCTAAGGAATGGTCTAAGCCTGGTGCTTCTTTTAATCCTCCTCCTAGGTTTAAGAAGTTCTATCCTTTACCAGTGGCTAATTAGGAGTTTTGGGGAAAGGTCCCTAAGGTTGATTGGGCTATTTCTACTCTTGCCAAACGTACTACTATTCCTATAGAGGATAGTACTTCTTTTAAGGATCCTTTAGATAGGAAGATTGAATCTTATCTAAGGAAAGCTTATTTACATTCTGGCTATATTCTCAGGCCTGCCATTTCTGGCTGATGTTGCAGCTGCATCAACTGTTTGGTTGGATAGCTTAGCACATCAGGAAACAGATCCTGATTTCTCCAACATAGGTGTGTCCGGTCCACGGCGTCATCCTTACTTGTGGGATATTCTCTTCCCCAACAGGAAATGGCAAAGAGCCCAGCAAAGCTGGTCACATGATCCCTCCTAGGCTCCGCCTACCCCAGTCATTCTCTTTGCCGTTGTACAGGCAACATCTCCACGGAGATGGCTTAGAGTTTTTTAGTGTTTAACTGTAGTTTTTATTATTCAATCAAGAGTTTGTTATTTTAAAATAGTGCTGGTATGTACTATTTACTCAGAAACAGAAAAGAGATGAAGATTTCTGTTTGTATGAGGAAAATGATTTTAGCAACCGTCACTAAAATCCATGGCTGTTCCACACAGGACTGTCGAGAGCAATTAACTTCAGTTGGGGGGAACAGTGAGCAGTCTCTTGCTGCTTGAGGTATGACACATTCTAACAAGACGATGTAATGCTGGAAGCTGTCATTTTCCCTATGGGATCCGGTAAGCCATGTTTATTAAGATCGTAAATAAGGGCTTCACAAGGGCTTATTAAGACTGTAGACTTTTTCTGGGCTAAATCGATTCATTATTAACACATATTTAGCCTTGAGGAATCATTTTATCTGGGTATTTTGATATAATAATATCGGCAGGCACTGTTTTAGACACCTTATTCTTTAGGGGCTTTCCCAAATCATAGGCAGAGTCTCATTTTCGCGCCGGTGTTGCGCACTTGTTTTTGAGAGGCATGACATGCAGTCGCATGTGAGAGGAGCTCTGATACTTAGAAAAGACTTTCTGAAGGCGTCATTTGGTATCGTATTCCCCTTTGGGCTTGGTTGGGTCTCAGCAAAGCAGATACCAGGGACTGTAAAGGGGTTAAAGTTAAAAACGGCTCCGGTTCCGTTATTTTAAGGGTTAAGGCTTCCAAATTTGGTGTGCAATACTTTTAAGGCTTTAAGACACTGTGGTGAAAATTTGGTGAATTTTGAACAATTCCTTCATGTTTTTTCGCAATTGCAGTAATAAAGTGTGTTCAGTTTAAAATTTAAAGTGACAGTAACGGTTTTATTTTAAAACGTTTTTTGTACTTTGTTATCAAGTTTATGCCTGTTTAACATGTCTGAACTACCAGATAGACTGTGTTCTGAATGTGGGGAAGCCAGAATTCCTATTCATTTAAATAAATGTGATTTATGTGACAATGACAATGATGCCCAAGATGATTCCTCAAGTGAGGGGAGTAAGCATGGTACTGCATCATTCCCTCCTTCGTCTACACGAGTCTTGCCCACTCAGGAGGCCCCTAGTACATCTAGCGCGCCAATACTCCTTACTATGCAACAATTAACGGCTGTAATGGATAATTCTGTCAAAAACATTTTAGCCAAAATGAACACTTATCAGCGTAAGCGTGACTGCTCTGTTTTAGATACTGAAGAGCATGACGACGCTGATAATAATGGTTCTGAAGGGCCCCTAACCCAGTCTGATGGGGCCAGGGAGGTTTTGTCTGAGGGAGAAATTACTGATTCAGGGAACATTTCTCAACAAGCTGAACCTGATGTGATTACGTTTAAATTTAAGTTGGAACATCTCCGCATTCTGCTCAAGGAGGTATTATCCACTCTGGATGATTGTGACAAGTTGGTCATCCCAGAGAAACTATGTAAAATGGACAAGTTCCTAGAGGTCCCGGAGCTCCCAGAAGCTTTTCCTATACCCAAGCGGGTGGCGGACATTGTTAATAAAGAATGGGAAAGGCCCGGTATTCCTTTCGTCCCTCCCCCCATATTTAAAAAATTGTTTCCTATGGTCGACCCCAGAAAGGACTTATGGCAGACAGTCCCCAAGGTCGAGGGAGCGGTTTCCACTTTAAACAAACGCACCACTATACCCATAGAGGATAGTTGTGCTTTCAAAGATCCTATGGATAAAAAATTAGAAGGTTTACTTAAAAAGATGTTTGTTCAGCAGGGTTACCTTCTACAACCAATTTCATGCATTGTCCCTGTAGCTACAGCCGCATGTTTCTGGTTCGATGAGCTGATAAAGGCGGTCGATAGTGATTCTCCTCCTTATGAGGAGATTATGGACAGAATCAATGCTCTCAAATTGGCTAATTCTTTCACCCTAGACGCCACTTTGCAATTGGCTAGGTTAGCGGCTAAGAATTCAGGGTTTGCTATTGTGGCGCGCAGAGCGCTTTGGTTGAAATCTTGGTCAGCTGATGCGTCTTCCAAGAACAAGCTACTTAACATTCCTTTCAAGGGGAACACGCTGTTTGGCCCTGACTTGAAAGAGATTATCTCTGATATCACTGGGGGTAAGGGCCACGCCCTTCCTCAGGATCGGCCTTTCAAGGCAAAAAATAAACCTAATTTTCGTCCCTTTCGTAGAAACGGACCAGCCCAAAGTGCTACGTCCTCTAAGCAAGAGGGTAATACTTCTCAAGCCAAGCCAGCTTGGAGACCAATGCAAGGCTGGAACAAGGGAAAGCAGGCCAAGAAACCTGCTACCAAGACAGCATGAAATGTTGGCCCCCGATCCGGGACCGGATCTGGTGGGGGGCAGACTCTCTCTCTTCGCTCAGGCTTGGGCAAGAGATGTTCTGGATCCTTGGGCGCTAGAAATAGTCTCCCAAGGTTATCTTCTGGAATTCAAGGGGCTTCCCCCAAGGGGGAGGTTCCACAGGTCTCAGTTGTCTTCAGACCACATAAAAAGACAGGCATTCTTACATGGTGTAGAAGACCTGTTAAAAATGGGAGTGATTCATCCTGTTCCATTAAGAGAACAAGGGATGGGGTTCTACTCCAATCTGTTCATAGTTCCCAAAAAAGAGGGAACGTTCAGACCAATCTTAGATCTCAAGATCTTAAACAAGTTTCTCAAGGTTCCATCGTTCAAGATGGAAACCATTCGAACTATTCTTCCTTCCATCCAGGAAGGTCAATTCATGACCACAGTGGATTTAAAGGATGCGTATCTACATATTCCTATCCACAAGGAACATCATCGGTTCCTAAGGTTCGCATTCCTGGACAAGCATTACCAGTTCGTGGCGCTTCCTTTCAGATTAGCCACTGCTCCAAGGATTTTCACAAAGGTACTAGGGTCCCTTCTAGCTGTGCTAAGACCAAGGGGCATTGCTGTAGTACCTTACTTGGACGACATTCTGATTCAAGCGTCGTCCCTTCCTCAAGCAAAGGCTCACACGGACATTGTCCTGGCCTTTCTCAGATCTCACGGATGGAAAGTGAACGTGGAAAAGAGTTCTCTATCTCCGTCAACAAGGGTTCCCTTCTTGGGAACAATAATAGACTCCTTAGAAATGAGGATTTTTCTGACAGAGGCCAGAAAAACATAACTTCTAGACTCTTGTCGGATACTTCATTCCGTTCCTCTTCCTTCCATAGCGCAGTGCATGGAAGTGATCGGTTTGATGGTAGCGGCAATGGACATAGTTCCTTTTGCGCGCATTCATCTAAGACCATTACAACTGTGCATGCTCAGTCAGTGGAATGGGGACTATACAGACTTGTCTCCGAAGATACAAGTAAATCAGAGGACCAGAGACTCACTCCGTTGGTGGCTGTCCCTGGACAACCTGTCACAAGGGATGACATTCCGCAGACCAGAGTGGGTCATTGTCACGACCGACGCCAGTCTGATGGGCTGGGGCGCGGTCTGGGGATCCCTGAAAGCTCAGGGTCTTTGGTCTCGGGAAGAATCTCTTCTACCGATAAATATTCTGGAACTGAGAGCGATATTCAATGCTCTCAAGGCTTGGCCTCAGCTAGCGAGGGCCAAGTTCATACGGTTTCAATCAGACAACATGACAACTGTTGCGTACATCAACCATCAGGGGGGAACAAGGAGTTCCCTGGCGATGGAAGAAGTGACCAAAATCATTCTATGGGCGGAGTCTCACTCCTGCCACCTGTCTGCTATCCACATCCCAGGAGTGGAAAATTGGGAAGCGGATTTTCCGAGTCGTCAGACTTTGCATCCGGGGGAGTGGGAACTCCATCCGGAAATCTTTGCCCAAGTCACTCAGCTGTGGGGCATTCCAGACATGGATCTGATGGCCTCTCGTCAGAACTTCAAAGTTCCTTGCTACGGGTCCAGATCCAGGGATCCCAAGGCGGCTCTAGTGGATGCACTAGTAGCACCTTGGACCTTGATTTACCACAAAATTTGGAAAAAATATATCTGTTGGTGTGAATCTAAAGGATTCCCTTGGGACAAGGTTAAGATTCCTAAGATTCTATCCTTCCTTCAAGAAGGATTGGAAAAAGGATTATCTGCAAGTTCCCTGAAGGGACAGATTTCTGCCTTGTCTGTGTTACTTCACAAAAAGCTGGCAGCTGTGCCAGATGTTCAAGCCTTTGTTCAGGCTCTGGTTAGAATTAAGCCTGTTTACAAACCTTTGACTCCTCCTTGGAGTCTCAACTTAGTTCTTTCAGTTCTTCAGGGGGTTCCGTTTGAACCCTTACATTCCGTTGATATTAAGTTATTATCTTGGAAAGTTTTGTTTTTAGTTGCAATTTCTTCTGCTAGAAGAGTTTCGGAATTATCTGCTCTGCAGTGTTCTCCTCCTTATCTGGTGTTCCATGCAGATAAGGTGGTTTTACGTACTAAACCTGGTTTTCTTCCAAAAGTTGTTTCTAACAAAAACATTAACCAGGAGATTATCGTACCTTCTCTGTGTCCGAAACCAGTTTCAAAGAAGGAACGTTTGTTGCACAATTTGGATGTTGTTCGCGCTCTAAAATTCTATTTAGATGCTACAAAGGATTTTAGACAAACATCTTCCTTGTTTGTTGTTTATTCAGGTAAAAGGAGAGGTCAAAAAGCAACTTCTACCTCTCTCTCTTTTTGGATTAAAAGCATCATCAGATTGGCTTACGAGACTGCCGGACGGCAGCCTCCCGAAAGAATCACAGCTCATTCCACTAGGGCTGTGGCTTCCACATGGGCCTTCAAGAACGAGGCTTCTGTTGATCAGATATGTAGGGCAGCGACTTGGTCTTCACTGCACACTTTTACCAAATTTTACAAGTTTGATACTTTTGCTTCTTCTGAGGCTATTTTTGGGAGAAAGGTTTTGCAAGCCGTGGTGCCTTCCATTTAGGTGACCTGATTTGCTCCCTCCCTTCATCCGTGTCCTAAAGCTTTGGTATTGGTTCCCACAAGTAAGGATGACGCCGTGGACCGGACACACCTATGTTGGAGAAAACAGAATTTATGTTTACCTGATAAATTGCTTTCTCCAACGGTGTGTCCGGTCCACGGCCCGCCCTGGTTTTTTAATCAGGTCTGATAATTTATTTTCTTTAACTACAGTCACCACGGTATCATATGGTTTCTCCTATGCAAATATTCCTCCTTAACGTCGGTCGAATGACTGGGGTAGGCGGAGCCTAGGAGGGATCATGTGACCAGCTTTGCTGGGCTCTTTGCCATTTCCTGTTGGGGAAGAGAATATCCCACAAGTAAGGATGACGCCGTGGACCGGACACACCGTTGGAGAAAGCAATTTATCAGGTAAACATAAATTCTGTTTTGTCTAGCATTGTTCGTTTGCTTAAACATGCTAATTATTTTATCTTTGATGCTGTTTTTGATATCCTCAAGATTAATGTTAAATCTATGTCTCTATTCTGGCTAGAAGAGCTTTATGGCTTAAATCATGGAATGCTGACATGGTATCTAGATTACTATCTATCTTTCCAGGGTAATAATTTATTTTGTTCTCAGTTTGGACTCTATTATTTCCACTATTACTGAGGGGAAGGGAGATTTTTTGCCCCAAGATAAAAAGTCTAAGGGTAAATCTAAAGCTTCTAATCTGTTTTGTTCCTTTCGTCAGAATAGAGAAAAGAAAACCACTCCTTCCCCTAAGGACTCTGGCTCCAATTGGAAGCCATCTTCAAGTTGGAATAAATCCAAGCCTTATAAGAAGCCAAAGCCAGACCCCAAGACTGCATGAAGGTGCGGCCCTCAATCCAGTTCAACTGGTGAGGGGCAGATTGAAATTATTTCAAAACATTTGGGCAGATTCTGTTTTGTAAGGGTCCCAATTTTCAAGATGGTGACTATAAGGGCTATTCTGCCTTTTGTTCAGCAAGGTCATAACATGTCTGCAATAGACTTACAGGACGCTTATCTTAAAATTCCGTTTCATCCAGATCACTATCGGTTTCTGGGATTCTCTTTTCTAGACAAGCATTACCAATTTGTCGTTCTTCCATTTGGCCTAGCGACAGCCCCAATAATCTTTTCAAAGGTTCTTGGTGCCCTTTTATCTGTAATCAGAGAGAAGGGTATTGCAGTGTTTCCTTATTTGGATAATATCTTGGTACTGGCTCAATCTTTTCATTTAGCAGAATCTCACACAAATCAACTAGTGTTGTTTCTTCAAAGACATGGTTAGAGGATCAATTTTCCAGAGATTTTCTTGATTCCTCAGACAAGGGTCTCCTTTTTAGGTTTCCAGATAGATTCAGTGTCTGTGACCCTGTCTCTAACATACAAGAGACAAATGAAAATGGTCTCAGCCTGTTAAAACCTTCAGTCTCGATCATTCCCTTCAGTGGCTATGTGCATGGACGTTTTAGGTCTCATGACTGCAGCATCGGACGCAACCCCCTTTGCTCGTTTTCATATGAGACCTCTGCATCTTTGCATGTTGAATCAATGGTGCAGGAATTTTACTCAGATATCACAATTGATATTCTGAAATCCCAGCATTCTACTCTCTCTGACTTGGTGGTTAGACAATCGTATTATTCAAGGGGCCTCTTTTGTTCGTCCTTCCTGGACTGTAGTCTCAACAGATGCAAGTCTTTCAGGTTGGGGAGCTGTCTGGGGGTCTCTGACAGCACAAGTGGTTTGGAATCCTCTAGAGGCGAGGCTATCAATCAATATCTTAGAACTCTGTGCTATTTTCAGGACTCTTCAGGCTTGGCCTCTATTAAAGAGAACTTTTCATTCGCTTTCAGACAGACAATATCACAACTGTGGCATATGTTAATCATGAGGGAGGGACTTTTGTCTAATTTCTGCGATTCAAATCCCAGGTGTAGAAAATTGGGAAGCTGATTATCTCAGTCGTCAGACTTTGCAATGGTGAGGGGTCTCTCCATCCAGATGTGTTTTTTCAGATTGTACAGATGTGGGGTCTTCCAGAAATAGATCTGATGGCTTCCCATCTAAACTGGAAACTTCCCAGATACCTTTCCATGTCCAGGGATTCTCAGGCAGAGATAGTGGATGTGTTAGCAGTTCCTTGGTCTTACCAACTTGCTTATATTTTTCCACCTCTAGTTCTTCTTCCAAGGATGATCTCCAAGATCATAATGGAACTATCGTATGTGTTTCTGATAGCACCAGCATGGCCTCAAAGGTTTTGGTATGCGGATCTTGTCCGGATGTCCAGTTGCCAACCTTGGTCACTTCCTTTAAAGTGATGGTAAATTATCCAGCATAAAGTCACCTTTAATGAAAGCTCCTGTGCCAACTAGCATATCGATCTGCTTTTAGCATTAAAAAGTCCAATCTACCTTTAATAATTAAGGTTTTTGTCTGGCCCCGTTAACTGCTGTAATGCAGCCTCTGTCACAGAATTTCTCTTTGGCTTCCTTGACTGGCAGTTGTTTAAGCCAATCAGAGCCTCACCATGTGCCCCATGTAAAGTATTGACAGCACGCTCCCGTGCTTGTAACTCTGACTGCAAGAAGAACTGCGCAACTCGCTACGCCGTTTGCGCAACCGAAATCACTGTTTACTGTTTCTGATACGCAAACAGCGTAGCGAGTTGCGCATGTGCAGTTCTTCTTGCAGTCAGAGTTACAAGCACGAGAGCGTGCTGTCAATACTTTACATGGGGCGCATGGTGAGGCTCTGATTGGCTAAAACAACTGCTAGGCAAGGAAGCCAAAGAGAAATTCTGTGGCAGAGGCTGCATTACAGCAGTTAACGGAGCCAGATAAAAACCTTAATTATTAAAGGTAGATTGGACTTTTTAATGCTAAAAGCAGATCAATATGCTAGTTAGCACAGGAGCTTTCATTAAAGGTGACTTTATGCTGGATAATTTACCATCACCTTCTGTTTCAAGGGCCGTTTTTCCATCAGGATCTCAAATCTCTAAATTGGAAGGTATGGAAATTGAACGTTTAGTGCTTAGTCATAGAGGTTTCTCTGACTCAGTGATCAATACTATGTTGCAGGCTCGTAATTCTGTTTCAAGGAAGATTTATTATTGGGTTTGGAAAACCTATATTTCATGGTGTTCTCATAAATTCTCTTGGCATTCTTTTAGAATTCCTAGAATTTTACAGTTTCTTCAGGACAGTTTGGATAAAGGTTTGTCTGCAAGTACTTTGAACGGATAAATCTCTGCTCTTTCTGTTTTTATTTCATAGAAAGATTGCTAAACCTCCTTGTATTCACTGTTTTGTTCAGGCTTTGGTCTGTATCAAGCCTGTTATTAAGTCTATTTCTCCTCCATGGAGTCTTAATTTGGTTTTGAAGGTTTTGCAGGCTCCTCCTTTTGAGCCTATGCATTCTTTGGATATAAAATTACTTTCTTGGAAAGTATCCTTTTGGTTATCTCTTCTGTTAGAAGAGTTTCTGAATTGTTTGCTTTCTTTTGTGAAAAGCAGTGACTGCAGCTTCTAACTTTTCTTTTAGAACGTGGCTATTTGATGGAAAATAGAAGGCTGGCAGCTTTATACTAGAGAATATAAAATGATTATTATTTATAGAATTGATAGCAGTGTACTCCTAAAGAGTCTTGCAATACTTTATCAACCCATGTATTAAGAATAATTTTGCATTGTTCATTCTTTTGCAGCTACCTCCATAATCTATTAATTTAAATTGTAAAGTCAAAGTATGTCTCTTTAAATGCAGTTTATACAAACTCATATGTAATTCTCCAACATTCTTCTAAAAGGACTAAGAATTAAAAATAGTACTGGGATGCAGTTTCTTAATTTGATTGTTTTTATAAAGGTAAAAAAAGGGCTGTCACTTGAAAAAAATAGCATAGATGCAGCTCGACATACTGTTAAACATCCTTTACAGTAATGTTGGAATAGTTCCCCTATATATGATTCAATTTTTTTCCCATTAAAAAATAGCAACAATCCAACTGATAATTTGCTGCTCTTTATACTTACATACCTCACATGCTGCTCACACAGTCCCTCTCTACTACACAAACTGATCTGTATTTGATTGCAAGTGGCTGGCAATATTAAGTGCAATCAGAACTCTGCTTCTTCACCTAAATTGAATCTGTTCCACTTTGAGTGACACCTATCGGCATCTTTTGGAACTGCAATGTCTACTTGGAAAAAAAGGTGTCTTTACATTTTACTGTACAGCAGGTGGAAAAAACGGACTGTCTGGTCAAATACAGGACACCTGGCAACCCTGACCATGCAGCTCACAAGTGAGGCAAAGAAGGCGACGCGTGAAAAGCCTGCTGATTAGGGGGCTGACCTGGGGCAGAGGGAATTGCTCATGGAGCCGGGCATAGAGGATGGAGTCACTCAAGAGACGCCTACTCTCCCTAAAACACTACTTTGGAACGGCAACCCTTGGACACAGAGGACAAACAGTATGGAAGGTAGCTGGACCTTAGTCAAACAACCCCTGAGTAGGGACATCACTGGGACCGAATATGTGAATCACCAGAGCCTCGCAGATGGTTTCAGATGGGCGGCTGTGGAAGGGAGAGTGTCTGGCTCCCTGGCGCACCGCTCTAATATGTATAGATATCTGGAGATGACCCATCGGAAGCTTTTGCTGAAGGCTGAGAGGGTGCTTTGTTCCCCATGGAGAACTAAAGAGTGCGGATCTCCCAGAACAGGAGTGGGCTAACAGAGATTTTTATGAGGCTCTCGCAATCCTGCCCTATTGTACTAGCTCAGAAGTGGTGAACGTTTGAACTGCTTATTTATTTCAGTAGATCTACCCTGGTTACAGCCTGATCTCCATGCTGACTTACCTTCCTTATGACGATCAGATGATCCAATGTATTTTTCCCTGATGTTTACTCCACTTTAATGTTGTCACTTGGTTGGACATTTGTTTGCTACAGAGGACTATGCTTAGAGGTGTCACTCTCTGACAATGTCTTACAGTTCAGACTAGGAGTGGGATAATTTCATTAAGGTTTGCTTCTTATAGCTTAATGTACATTTTATAGCATATCCAGTGTCTGCTTATGAAATGTAGTTTTTCACATCTTCCTTAGCCTAGATAATTGCTTTGCGGGGAACTAATATTATATGGTATGCCATATATAAAATATTTATTAGAGATGGTAATGTTCTGAGTTAACTTTAACCTCCATATATCCTGTTACCAAGGATCCATGCTCTTATAATTCCTGCGAGAGTGCTAACTTTATTTGTAGTTTTTGCAAATTTACCTACTTTACTATTCTGTTATTCTAAACGGCTACGCTTGATACTGTACTAGTGCCCTATGCAGCAATATAGTCCTATTATGGCCAGCAGCATGGTAGTTTTCAGAGCAATTTGTTTTCCCCATGTCTAGATAGATTATTCTTTAGTCCTCCATTAGCTTTATATATCCTCCACACGACCCCTTACATCCCCTCATGTTAATTTTACATCCCTAATAAGGCCCAAACATGTCCAATACTATCCTTACAACAAAGTTTATCAATACTTATATAGCTACTATATATACCTTGAATTTGCTTTTATAGTTTGATGTGTGATTGATGTTATTACAATCACCAATCTAAAGCTCTGATTTTTTTTAAGATTTAGTTTATCCTGGATCCTTGAAAGTGTGGTTCAGTCCTAAACTGTATATCATTTTACTTGTCACATGGTTCAGATCTACTACACAAAGACTCAGTTGATATTTAACTCTTCTATCTTTTCTATTTTTTTATTAATATAGCTCTCACTACTTTTCACATTAAGCTAATGTTAATAGTAACACTAGAATATCAAAAATAAAAAATAAGAGATCCAAAAGTGGTCTCTCTTGCTAGAAATAGCCTCCTATATGTTATTAGGTGTGTTTGAGTGATGTCCAAGAGTGGCCTCTTGTGTCATTTAGGAGGCATTTAGAATACTAGGCATTGTATCTACACATTATGTCCCTAGATTCTCCTTCAAATATACCATGTTCATTTAAAGCAGAGCTTTCCAAACTTTTCATGTTGGTGACACACTTTTTAAACCTACATAATTTTGCGACACAGTAATTCAGTTGTACTAGCAAACAGGAGGTTAAACTAACTTGTTTTAAGAGATACGGACACATACTAAACTCATATTTTGTTATTATATAATTTATGTAACACCAATAGCTACTTACTATTTTAATGGGATGTATGAGGTTGATGGGATGAACACAGTTTCTGAATATTTGGTGGAATATTAGATAAAGACACTCACATTTTTAAGCTTCCACTTCCTATCCATATATCAAGAGCAGGAGCAGCAATGCACTACTGGGAGCTAGCTGCAAAAAAAAATAAAAACACTGACTTCAGCTCAGCATTAAAGCTGCTGCCCTCGGAGCTCTGCGAGTCCGACTGACTACTGCCCGCGCTGAAAACACACTGCTGTCCCACTCACTGACTACACATGCAGTCACGAGCCGATGTGCCGCCAATGGGAAAAGTTTCAGTTCCCGCTAAGCTGCGTCAATAGGTTAAGATGGTCTGTGACCCACTAGGTATCAATCACGTGTCGACCACGTGATATGCGTAGCAGGCAGGCAGAAAGTTGGAAACTAAAAGAAAATTTAAAAAGAATTTTAAATTCCAAAAAAATTGTGCTGAAGCAGGGACACACCTACACACTGTGTTACGACACACACTCCTGAGGTATGGAAAACTTACCCCCTCCTAAAGAAGCTATATTAAACATGCTAATTTGAAGTGCACTAAGCTAAACTAAAAATAAAACTGCAGGGTACAAGAAACTCCACATCTAAATCTTTGATAACGCTTAGCTGAATGGGAAGAAGTGTGTGGAAACTCCATTACTCCTGGGAATTACCTTTCCTTAATACTATCTTTAAAGAACGCTCCACTCGTAATTTGGCCCTTAGTGTTTAAAGGGACATGAAACCCAAAAAGTGTGTGATTTGGATAGAGCATGCTATTTTAAACAACTTTGTAATTTACTTCTATTAGGTTTACTTTGTTCTTTTGTTGAAAAAGCTCAGGACTCTGCTTATGTCTGGAGCACTATTTGGCAGCAGATTTGCAAGAATGTTATCCATTTGCAAGCACAATAGATAGCAGCACTATTTCCTGCCATGTAGTGCTCCAGATGCCTACCTAGCTATCGCTTCAACACAGAAAACCATGGGAACAAAGCAAATTTGATAATAGAAATAAATTGTAAACTTTTTAAAAATGGTATGCTCTGTCCGAATCACAAAAGAAAATGTTTGGCTTTCATATCCCTTTAATCACATATTAGAATGCTGGGAGATTTTAATGGGACATTAAACACCTTGTAATTAAGACATTTCTGTTGTGTTGCTGTAAAATAACATATCATCCAAGTCTAAATGCTTATTAAACAAATTAACATGCTTTTTATCGCAATTGTTTTTCAGTAGCCCAAACTCCACTCCCAATTTGCCTTATTTGAAGGGTCCAAAATCATTTAATATAAACAGTTGTAATCAGTTAAAGTGAATTAGGGAAATATGTGTTGCAGGGGGTAGCCTTGAGAAGTCAGCAAGTGCATTTCAAGTCCTATAAATTAGAGCTAAACTGCATGAAAAGTAGCAAAATAAATAAAGAAATTATATTGCAAAGTTGTTTGAGTATGCATAATTAAATATTTTCTACAAAAAGAAAATCTCAAGGTGTTTGTTGGCCCTTATGAATCCATTATATTTTTAATATACTATCACAACATTGCATGAACACTGCTTACATGTACCTACTGTTCTTGCTGTTCTAGTGTTTAAGCAGTAGTTGTCCTTTTGTGGCTGACAGGAGACTGATGCTAAGTCTGGTCATTTTCTTATGCTCTCACGGTGCCACCTCTCACTTCTCTCTCCTTCCACTTTTAGATCATTGGGAACTGTGTCTCTCTTCTCGTGCTCAGTTCTGCTCTTCCTGTCTTCTCAAGGACACTGGGTGAGTTTTATATGTGAATGGTTATGATTGAACAATACATACATACATAAAACCTGGCACTCGCCAGCAGATTCAGAGTAATGTTTAAAAGCAAAACTGGGGGAAGTCGATTACATTTAGTGCCAAAGGATCAAGCCCAGGACCACAACAAGGTCTCTCCCTTCCTGGCACCCTAAACCAGCACCCACACAATGCATACTTCCAAACAAACCAACTGGGAACCTTCCAGGGTGACACAGGCTTTTGTAACCTCCCCTATGTAAATACAAAACACAGGAATGGACCGCACTCACAGACCGGACTGGGTTGGGTACACATCCTAAGCCACAGCAAGCTCCACAGCCCTGAACACTGGCATACAGCTGCAAAGTTCCCAGCAACTTAGGCAGTTAACCCCAGAGCAGTCTGGGTGGCAGGCCCGCTGGGAAGCATTACAAACATTATCAACACAACACACACAAAACCTGGCACTCTCCAGCAGATTCACAGTAATATTTAAAAGTAAAACTGGGGGAAGTCAGTTACATTTGGCGCCAAAGGATCAATCCCAGGACCACAACAAGGTCTCCCCCTTCCTGGGACCCTAAACCAGCACCCACTCAATGCATACTTCCAAACAAACCAACTGGGAACCTTCCAGGGTGATGCAGGCTTTTGTAACCTCCCCTATGTAAATACAAAACACAGGAATAGACCGCACTCATATATGTGAATGGTTAATATTGAACAAAAATAATAATAATAATTATATATATATATATATATATATATATATATGGAAGAAGACACTCTCTGGTCTTTTTAAGTGTACTGTACTTTATTTGAAAAAGCGTGATGTTTCGGGGGGACACTCCCCTTCCACAGGGGAGGGGAGTGTCCCCCCCCCCCGAAACATCCCGCTTTTTCAAATAAAGTACACTTGAAAAGACCAGAGAGTGCCTTCTTCCACTTGTTATATTTAACTGGTGGCACCCTGGCAGTTGTTACTAAGGTGAGAGTGCTCTTTCGAAATAGATAGATAGATAGATATATATAGAGAGAGAGATGTGTGTGCGTGTATATATGTATGTATATCTATATATAATTTGCACCAATACCATTTTTTTTTAAGAGTACAAGTACTTTTTCTCCAACATTGGTGTGTCCGGTCCACGGCGTCATCCTTACTTGTGGGATATTCTCTTCCCCAACAGGAAATGGCAAAGAGTCCCAGCAAAGCTGGTCACATGATCCCTCCTAGGCTCCGCCCACCCCAGTCATTCTCTTTGCCGTTGCACAGGCAACATCTCCACGGAGATGGTTAAGAGTTTTTTGGTGTTTAAATGTAGTTTTATTCTTCTATCAAGTGTTTGTTATTTTAAAATAGTGCTGGTATGTACTATTTACTCTGAAACAGAAAAGGATGAAGATTTCTGTTTGTAAGAGGAAGATGATTTTAGCAGACAGTAACTAAAATCGATTGCTGTTTCCACACAGGACTGTTGAGATGAAGTAACTTCAGTTGGGGGAAACAGTTAGCAGTCTTTTCTGCTTAAGGTATGACTAGCCATATTTTTAACAAGACCATGTAATGCTGGAAGGCTGTCATTTCCCCTCATGGGGACCGGTAAGCCATTTTCTTAGTTAAACATAAAAGAATAAAGGGCTTCAAAAAGGGCTTAAAAACTGGTAGACATTTTTCTGGGCTAAAACAATTGCTTTACTAGGCATATTATGCAGATTCTAACTAATTATTGGTATTATAATCTTGGGGAACGTTTAGAAAAACGGCAGGCACTGTGTTGGACACCTTTTTCAGATGGGGGCCTTTCTAGTTATAGACAGAGCCTCATTCTGGGACTGTATAGGGGTTAAATGTAAAAACGGCTCCGGTTCCGTTAATTTAAGGGTTAAAGCTCTGAAATTTGGTGTGCAATACTTTTAATGCTTTAAGACACTGTGGTGAAATTTTGGTGAATTTTGAACAATTCCTTCATACTTTTTCACATATTCAGTAATAAAGTGTTTTCAGTTTGAAATTTAAAGTGACAGTAACGGTTTTATTTTAAAACGTTTTTTGTGCTTTGTTGACAAGTTTAAGCCTGTTTAACATGTCTGTACCATCAGATAAGCTATGTTCTATATGTATGAAAGCCAATGTGTCTCCCCATTTAAATGTATGTGATAATTGTGCCATAGTGTCCAAACAAAGTAAGGACAGTAATGCAACAGATAATGATATTGCCCAAGATGATTCCTCAAATGAGGGGAGTAAACATGATACTACATCATCCCCTACTGTGTCTACACCAGTTATGCCCACACAGGAGGCCCCTAGTACATCTAGTGCGCCAATACTTATTACCATGCAACAATTAACGGCTGTAATGGATAACTCCATAGCAAATCTTTTATCCAAAATGCCTACTTATCAGAGAAAGCGCGATTGCTCTGTTTTAAACACTGAAGAGCAAGAGGACGCTGATGATAACTGTTCTGACATACCCTCACACCAATCTCAAGGGGCCATGAGGGAGGTTTTGTCTGATGGAGAAATTTCAGATTCAGGAAAAATTTCTCATCAAGCTGAACCTGATGTTGTGACATTTAAATTTAAATTAGAACATCTCCACGCACTGCTTAAGGAGGTGTTATCTACTCTGGATGATTGTGACAATTTGGTCATTCCAGAGAAATTATGTAAGATGGACAAGTTCCTAGAGGTTCCGGTGCCCCCCGACGCTTTTCCTATACCCAAGCGGGTGGCGGACATAGTAAATAAAGAGTGGGAAAGGCCCGGCATACCTTTTGTCCCCCCCCCCTATATTTAAGAAATTATTTCCTATAGTCGACCCCAGAAAGGACTTATGGCAGACAGTCCCCAAGGTCGAGGGGGCGGTTTCTACTCTAAACAAACGCACTACTATTCCTATCGAAGATAGTTGTGCTTTCAAAGATCCTATGGATAAGAAATTAGAGGGTTTGCTTAAAAAGATTTTTGTACAGCAAGGTTACCTTCTACAACCAATTTCATGCATTGTTCCTGTCACTACGGCAGCGTGTTTCTGGTTCAAGGAACTAGAAAAATCGCTCAGTAAAGAATCTTCGTATGAGGAGGTTATGGACAGAGTTCAAGCACTTAAATTGGCTAACTCTTTTATTTTAGATGCCGCTTTGCAATTAGCTAGATTAGCGGCGAAAAATTCAGGGTTTGCTGTCGTGGCGCGCAGAGTGCTTTGGCTAAAGTCTTGGTCAGCGGATGTGTCTTCCAAGACAAAATTGCTTAACATTCCTTTCAAAGGCAAAACATTATTTGGACCTGATTTGAAAGAGATTATTTCAGACATCACTGGGGGAAAGGGCCACGCCCTCCCACAGGATAGGTCTTTTAAGGCTAATAATAAGCCTAATTTTCGTCCCTTTCGCAGAAACGGACCAGTCTCTAATTCTGTATCCTCTAAGCAAGAGGGTAATACTTCACAACCCAAACCAGCCTGGAAACCAATGCAAGGCTGGAACAAGGGTAAGCAGGCCAAGAAGCCTACCACTGCTACCAAAACAGCATGAAGGGATAGCCCCCGATCCGGGACCGGATCTAGTGGGGGGCAGACTTTCTCTCTTTGCTCAGGCTTGGGCAAGAGATGTTCAGGATCCTTGGGCGCTAGAAATAGTTTCTCAAGGTTATCTCCTGGAATTCAAGGAACTACCCCCAAGGGGAAGGTTCCACAGGTCTCAATTATCTTCAAACCAAATAAAGAGACAGGCATTCTTACATTGTGTAGAAGACCTGTTAAAGATGGGAGTGATACATCCAGTTCCAATAAGAGAACAAGGAATGGGATTTTATTCTAATCTGTTCATAGTTCCCAAAAAAGAGGGAACATTCAGACCAATTTTGGATCTAAAGATCCTAAACAAATTTCTCAGGGTACCATCGTTCAAAATGGAAACTATTCGAACGATCCTACCTACTATCCAGGAAAATCAATTTATGACTACCGTGGATTTAAAGGATGCGTACCTACATATTCCTATCCACAAGGAACATCATCAGTTCCTAAGGTTCGCTTTTCTGGACAAGCATTACCAGTTTGTGGCACTTCCATTTGGATTAGCCACTGCTCCAAGGATTTTCACAAAGGTACTAGGGTCCCTTCTAGCGGTTCTAAGACCAAGGGGCATTGCAGTAGTACCTTACTTGGACGACATCCTGATTCAAGCGTCGTCCCTGTCAAAAGCAAAGGCTCATACGGACATCGTCCTAGCCTTTCTCAGATCTCACGGATGGAAGGTGAACAAAGTAAAAAGTTCTCTGTCCCCGTCAACAAGAGTTCCCTTCTTGGGAACAATAATAGATTCCTTAGAAATGAGGATTTTTCTGACAGAGGTCAGAAAATCAAAACTTCTAAGCTCTTGTCAAGTACTTCATTCTGTTCCTCGTCCTTCCATAGCGCAGTGCATGGAAGTAATAGGATTGATGGTTGCAACAATGGACATAGTTCCTTTTGCACAAATTCATCTAAGACCATTACAACTGTGCATGCTCAGACAGTGGAATGGGGATTATACAGACTTGTCTCCGACGATTCAAGTAGATCAAAAGACCAGAGATTCACTCCGTTGGTGGCTGACCCTGGACAATCTGTCACAGGGAATGAGCTTCCGCAGACCAGAGTGGGTCATTGTCACGACCGACGCCAGCCTAGTGGGCTGGGGCGCGGTCTGGGAATCCCTGAAAGCTCAGGGTCTATGGTCTCGGGAAGAGTCTCTTCTCCCGATAAACATTCTGGAACTGAGAGCGATATTCAATGCTCTCAGAGCTTGGCCTCAACTAGCAAAGGCCAAATTCATAAGGTTTCAGTCAGACAACATGACGACCGTTGCATATATCAATCATCAGGGGGGAACAAGGACTTCCCTGGCGATGAAAGAAGTGACCAAGATAATTCAATGGGCGGAGGATCACTCCTGCCACTTGTCTGCGATCCACATCCCAGGAGTGGAAAATTGGGAAGCGGATTTTCTGAGTCGTCAGACATTCCATCCGGGGGGAGTGGGAACTCCATCCGGAAATCTTTGCCCAAATAACTCAATTATGGGGCATTCCAGACATGGATCTGATGGCGTCTCGTCAGAACTTCAAGGTTCCTTGCTATGGGTCCAGATCCAGGGATCCCAAGGCGACCCTAGTAGATGCACTAGTAGCACCTTGGACCTTCAACCTAGCTTATGTATTCCCACCGTTTCCTCTCATCCCCAGGCTGGTAGCCAGGATCAATCAGGAGAGGGCCTCTGTGATCTTGATAGCTCCTGCGTGGCCACGCAGGACTTGGTATGCAGACCTGGTGAATATGTCATCGGCTCCACCATGGAAGCTACCTTTTGAGACAGGACCTTCTTGTTCAGGGTCCATTCGAACATCCGAATCTGGTTTCCCTCCAACTGACGGCTTGGAGATTGAACGCTTGATTTTATCAAAGCGTGGGTTTTCAGATTCTGTAATAGATACTCTGATTCAGGCTAGAAAGCCTGTAACTAGAAAAATTTACCATAAAATATGGAAAAAATATATCTGTTGGTGTGAATCTAAAGAATTCCCATGGAACAAGATAAAAATTCCTAAGATTCTATCCTTTCTACAAGAAGGTTTGGAGAAAGGATTATCTGCAAGTTCTCTGAAGGGACAGATCTCTGCTTTATCTGTTTTACTTCACAAAAGACTGGCAGCTGTGCCAGATGTTCAAGCATTTGTTCAGGCTCTGGTTAGGATCAAGCCTGTTTACAGACCTTTGACTCCTCCCTGGAGTCTAAATCTAGTTCTTTCAGTTCTTCAAGGGGTTCCGTTTGAACCCTTACATTCCGTAGATATTAAGTTATTATCTTGGAAAGTTTTGTTTTTGGTTGCAATTTCTTCTGCTAGAAGAGTTTCAGAGTTATCTGCTCTGTAGTGTTCTCCGCCCTATCTGGTGTTCCATGCAGATAAGGTGGTTTTGCGTACTAAGCCTGGTTTTCTTCCGAAAGTTGTTTCCAACAAAAATATTAACCAGGAGATAGTTGTACCTTCTTTGTGTCCGAATCCAGTTTCAAAGAAGGAACGTTTGTTACACAATTTGGACGTAGTCCGTGCTCTAAAATTCTATTTAGAGGCTACTAAAGATTTCAGACAAACATCTTCCTTGTTTGTTGTTTATTCTGGTAAAAGGAGAGGTCAAAAAGCGACTTCTACCTCTCTCTCCTTTTGGCTTAAAAGCATTATCCGATTGGCTTATGAGACTGCCGGACGGCAGCCTCCTGAAAGAATCACAGCTCACTCCACTAGGGCTGTGGCTTCCACATGGGCCTTCAAGAACGAGGCTTCTGTTGACCAGATATGTAAGGCAGCGACTTGGTCTTCACTGCACACTTTTGCCAAATTTTACAAATTTGATACTTTTGCTTCTTCGGAGGCTATTTTTGGGAGAAAGGTTTTGCAAGCCGTGGTGCCTTCCATTTAGGTGACCTGATTTGCTCCCTCCCTTCATCCGTGTCCTAAAGCTTTGGTATTGGTTCCCACAAGTAAGGATGACGCCGTGGACCGGACACACCAATGTTGGAGAAAACAGAATTTATGCTTACCTGATAAATTACTTTCTCCAACGGTGTGTCCGGTCCACGGCCCGCCCTGGTTTTTTAATCAGGTCTGATGAATTATTTTCTCTAACTACAGTCACCACGGTATCATATGGTTTCTCCTATATATATTTCCTCCTGTCCGTCGGTCGAATGACTGGGGTGGGCGGAGCCTAGGAGAGATCATGTGACCAGCTTTGCTGGGACTCTTTGCCATTTCCTGTTGGGGAAGAGAATATCCCACAAGTAAGGATGACGCCGTGGACCGGACACACTGTTGGAGAAAGTAATTTATCAGGTAAGCATAAATTCTGTTTTTCCAAATACTCACCGATACCAATTACCGATACATTTTTTATGTCATGACAGTTTACCAAGCACAATACAGACTAATGATTTAAGATCGCTTCTTTATAATTATGAACTGTATTTTAAAAGACCTTTTGAAATCATAAAACCGTTTTATGTGCTTGTTGTCACAAAGTTCACAGAACCTGTTTATAAATAAAAATATTACAATAACATATATTAATAATAATAACAACAATAAATAACAGCTGCTGGGGCTGGAAAGCTACAATTTAAAGGGTTGACTACTGGATTCAATTGGGCTTTAGGGTGCCTATATAACTCATCTATCTGACATTTGTACTTAATACAAATTAATATAATTTAATTCTGAAAATAATATTTGGGAAGGAGTGTCCCAGTAATCCCCTTTGAGAAAAATGGAACATTTGCATTCTACTAACTCAACAGAAAATAGGGCTGGTCTTCATATTTTTCCAGGGCTGCATTTTATTCCCAGTCCAGCCCTGGCTAAGGATGTTCCTCAGAGTACAGTATGTTTTGAGAACAATTGTGCAAGAGGAGAACTAGCAGTATTACAGGCAATCTAGCAATTAGATACTTTTTCTTCTTAAATGGGAAGAGTCCACAGCTGCATTAATTACTTTTGGGAAATAAGAACCTGTCCACCAGGAGGAGGCAAAGACACCCCAGCCAAAGGCTTAAAGGGCCACTGTAAGTAAATATTTTCTATGCCTGTTACTAACTAACTACCCCAAATACGCTTTTTATCAATAGCATTTCATTAACATATCTCTACCGTATGTCAGAAATCTTGTCTGCAAATTTAATTGTTTTCCAAACCCACTCCGTGGGTATCCTTTGCTCTGTACCAATCCGTTTACAATACCTAGGTTTCAAAATGGCGCTTTAAACACAAAGTTATTGGTTTAAGTATTTTGAACATGCAGTGCTCTGAAAATAGCGGGCAGGATAACGTGACATCATCGGGGAATAAAAGATATAACTTTTAGAACGTTATGAAACTTCGTTTTGGAGAACATATAGGTCAGTAGGTTTTAATTAATGTTTATTAACTTTAATATGTTAGTTGTTTAGCTTAAAAATTATAACAGAAAGTAATCCTTTAAATACCTCCTTCACTTCCCTCATCCCCCAGTCATTATTTGCCTTTCGTCACAGGAGGTTGGCAGAGAAGTGTCAGAAGTTGAAGATAGTCGCTTATGGAGGGTAGTACTCTTTGGAATGGGACTGGAGTTTTAAGTAATCCTGTCAGCCTCTCAGTGAGAGCATGGATGAAAGTTAGAGTCCGGAGATGCAGGTAGTGTCGTCTCTGCAAAGCCATCCCGACTCATGTTAACAGCTCCTTGGCAATCAGCGTTGATGAGTTTCGCTGCCTGCCTTTCTTCTCTCAAGTCCATGTCAGAAGCGATGCTACTATCTGTCACACTTGAAGGGCCGTGTTCCTGTTCCACGGCATAGATTCTGGTAAGATCGTTTAATTTTATTTCAATATGGGAATGTAATGTTAACAAAAGAAGTCAGGGTCCCATTGGGACTCCTGTTATCTTATGAAATCAAGGTTTAATATCTCCTGCAGGGGGTTATTGAACAGGGGGGAATTTAATCATGTTTATGTGTTTCTGTCTGCTAATTGTGTAGTGATACTTGGACTCAGAGCTATTCGGAACATAACGGCCTGTCATCAGATTGTGCAGTCCTTTTGGACCGGCGCGCCTTTTTTTTTGCTATGCTTACACGGTGCACGACGTGTATCATTGGGATACCAGAGTGCTCTGCTAGGTGCTCTCCTCCGTCTGAGATCACTGGATGGTCTTCAGGGGGATAATTCTTCGACCAATTTCAGGTTATAGAGGTTACCTACCTACGTTGTCTAGTTTAGCTACTGTGTTGCTAGACTAGGGTACAGGAGAAGCTTGTGGCTTCTTTGTAGCTCCATGAGTTGTAGGGTGTTGTGGCAGAGATTTGAGGATATACCTTGGGGTTCTCGGAAATACCACCTTTATCGGTGTAGTGTTGATCTCTGGTCCTGTTCCTCTTAGGGAGTTATCCTCTGGGTGGTTGTCTTTTGCAACCTCGGGTTCGCTTTAGTTGTGTTGAGGTTTCTTCCTTAGTCTGTGGTCCTTTAGATTCTCAGGTCCTCCGTTCTTTTCCCCCTAGGTGAAGGTTAGGGTAGGTGAAAGTTCTTCCTTTGGGTCGGGGGTTAGTCTTGGGTGCTCGGAAGCCCCGCGGGACTTGGCTCCTTG